>NC_056733.1:1805069823-1805132323 GCF_019279795.1 Protopterus annectens | reverse complement strand
TATGCCAAATGTTGATTTTTGCCTTCTGAACGAATCAACAATTTGAACAGTCACCATGACAGTTTCTGACATTATTTTTCTGTAATTTAAACACAAAAAATAAGCCTTTCATGATTTTGATTGTAAACATACATTTATATATATATATATATATATATATATATATATATATATATATATATATATATATATATATATATATATATATATATATATATATATATGGGTCACCTTTAAAATCTCGAACTCGATTTGCCCGAAACGGAACTGACAGGATGAGAATACAAAACGCAGATGACCGAAAGGTGAGAACCCGACGGACTCGTAAGTGTGCGATCGAGTGAGGGATTTAGTGTTAGGAGTGGACAGGTAAGTGTGCGATAGTGAGGGACTGTGGGTTAGGGGTGGGTTAAGTGAGTTAGGGTTAGGGTGCAGGTAGAGTGTGTGTGTGATGGTGAGGGACTGTGGGTTAGGGGTGGGTTAAGTGAGTTAGGGTTAGGTGCAGGTAGGGTGTGTGTGCGATGCTGAGGGACTGTGGGTTAGGGTGGGTAAGTGAGTTAGGGTTAGGGTGCAGGTAGGGTGTGTGCGATGGTGAGGGACTGTGGGTTAGGTGGGTTAAGTGAGTTAGGGTTAGGATGCAGGTAGGGTGTGTGTGCGATAGCGAGGGACTGTGGGTTTAGGGGTGGGTAAGTGAGTTAGGGTTAGGGTGCAGGTAGGGTAAGTGTGGTAGTGTTGGACCTTAGGGTTAGGGTTTGGGTTAGGGATAGTGCATATGTTATGTAGTGTACTGTGTTGTTTACGTGTAGTGTGTTGGTGTAATGGTTTTCGGTGTTTTGCGTTGTCGGCGTTTTATGTTGTCAGTCTTTTCGTTTCGGTCATTAGTGTGTCGGGCAAACGCGGTTTCGAGGTTTTAAAGGTGATCCATATATATATATATATATATATATATATATATATATATATATATATAGATATGTGTGTGTACATGAGTTGCCTGCATTTCATTGAATGTCCATTTAGTTGATGAGTGCTAAGGATGGTACTTTACTTTGAATGTACAGATAGCTAAATGGTCAAAATATCAAGGACATGTTTTGTTGAGAAAGGTGAGTAGGGTTGGAAGGGTGAGTGCATTTGTACACTTGTGTGAGTCAGGCTTAAGTTTGTGGACAGGTGAGGGGATACCTTTTGTATGTTTGTGTATGGGTGTGCATGTATTTTAGGGTTTGGTAATGGCATGGATGCAGTGTTGTTAAGTGTGTGTTTGTGTGCCTGAATGTGCCTTGTGTAGTGGCATTGTTACAAGAAGGATTTTATGCAATGGGTGCTAACCCTAACCCCAATGCTGCTCCTTCCCCTATCCCTAACATTACACCTCACCTTAATAAAAACCTTCCCATATCACTGCCATTATTCAGATGAATTTGAGGGGAGTATTATGTATGATTTTAGTGTGAAGATCAAGAGAAAAAATAGTTTTCTTTTCTTGATTGTTTGTAACTTCAATATTTAGGACTTTTGGTATTCTGTGCATTCAAACATTTTAATGACATTTTTTTAATCATAATATTAAGAACATTTGATCGTATAGAGGGTAACAATATATTATATATATATATGTGTGTGTGTGTGTGTGTGTGTGTGTGTGTGTGTGTGTGTGTGTGTGTGTGTGTGTGTGTGTGCGTGTGTGTGTGTGTCTGTGTGTGTGCGTGTGTGATTCAGTATGTAAATATGTTGTATGAATGCCTTGTACAGATGCAGATCTGGTAAGAACTATTTTTTGAGGAACGAGAAGGGCTCAATTAAATTAATGTCATGACTAGTAGTATAAACTACCTCCGACTATTCCTGTGCATAGATAAAATCGACAACAAGTGTGCAATTTGTCAGCACCAAGAACAGGAAAAAAAAATCCACGAAAAGAAGCACATATTTGATTATCATATTCAAATGTTTATTAGATCCCCAGTAATCACATTGTACTGATGAAGGCTTTGCTGAAACACAAACCAGTTTAATTCTCTACTATATTGTTTTATTAGACCATAGGGGGAACACTGAATTATTAGAGGTATAATAAAAATTTGGAAATGTTTAGTAAAAAAAAGATAGTTTTTTCCAGTTCTTGGTGATGTTAAAGAGGAACTTTTTACAACCGATAGTATAATCTCTAAAATAATTTTGGGTTACTACACTTGCTTGTATCTTGTGAGGTTCCTGGTCATTGCTGCTAGTTCAGAAACAACAAGTGCATGAATTCATACTAGCCTGATTTCCAGTTTCTACTTAGCCCTCCAACCATATAAAACTGCAGAGCCCTACCAGAACCTAAAGTCTAACCCTAAAACTCCCATTCCAGCTTTAGCCTAGGCATTGCTTTCTTACCCTAAACCTCCATTTGCCCTCCTTAACTGTAAAGTTCCCTATGGCTCCCTAAACCTAAAACTCTAACCCTAACCTTCCTAAACCTAAATTCCCCAGTCACCCACTAACCCTAAAACTTTCTTTCCATTCCCTACCCTTAAAATTCCCTTCCCTGCCCCAAACCTAAATTCCCTTCTCCCACTCCCTTAAACCTAAAATACCCATCTTCCTCCTGAAGGCTAAAATCTACTGCTCACCACCACCCCACAGCTGGTTACCAAAAGTTATATTGAATTCAAATGCGAGCAACAGCTAAAGCAAACTACACAGCACTTCAGCCCCTTGCTCTGAGACAGACTTGGTCAGCTGTAGTGATCCTTAATAATTACATACGCTGATGATTCATATTCTACTGTTTATAATTTATCTTAGCTGTCTTTCATGCAAAACTTTTCCCTCACTGTCATCCTTTCTTGCATTATTACTTTAACACTCTTCAAACTAGTGTGCAACACATTTAGTCTGTGATTGTATGCTTACTTAAGCAAACATATGCAGTGCTAAAAGACAGAAATAAAAAAGTAAGAAACTAATCCAAGTTAAGTGAAAGAACAATCCATAATAAGATGAAAAACAGAAACCTAGTTAGGTAAAATGAAGTCAAATACTTGTCCAAAACAGTTATTTTGATTAACAAATTACTGCAATTTAATGGTGAAGCGGTGAGTGTATTCAATTCCTGTCATAAACAAGAAGTAATAATCAAACGTTTGTTTTTCACAAATAACATCCATCTTATCTCGGTTTCTTCATGTAACATATGTGAAACTTATGCCAAAGGATAAGTAGGCTGCCAAGACATCCACTCCAAGGAAAAGTAATGTGTCTTCAATGACAAAGAATGTCAGTGAAGCTAGGCTGAAGTAAGGAGAAAAACTGTTCTGCTCATGACAAGCAATTATTAAGAAAGCATATTCTTTCATCAGTGTAAAATGGATGTGCAGATGTGATGACAGAAAAGGTGTGCACGCCGATTCAAAGAATCAAACTATCCCAACTGTGCATTTCATTCAGCAATTAGGTTAGACTGCTAAGCTGAACATGTAGCAAGCAAACACTGATACTTTTTTTAATTATTTTTTTTTTTGTTTAATCATAGTAGCAGTAACAAGTATATGGATGAAGGTAACTAGAATAGTGCTGAATAAATTATTTTTTCTAATGCTGTAATAGAATGTACACTAATGTAAGATACTTACTGCTAAAAGTATAACAGAATACCAAGTAATGATGGATAAATAAAGTTACATGTTAAATCTTCAAGATCTTTGCTGCAACTCCCATGATAAGACTAATCACATGATAAGCATAGTTCCTTAAAGATAATAAAATTTTTTTTCTTCCTAAAAGTTACCACCCATAAAAGGCAACTATTTATTACAATCTTACATCTGTGTTTTTGCAATGTTTCAGACTGCAGACAACACACACACTCACTGCATGTCTCCAGAACTGCATTATCAGATGGTAGGAATGAATGACACAGACTGCAGAATGAGCTGGAAAGCTGATCAGCAGACAGCAAGTGCAATCACAAGTTTATTAAACTTAATTCAAATAGTTCCCTAGATGTAACTAAAGCAAAAATTTAAATCTTCAGAATAAGAAAGTTCTATAGGATGAGAGCATATTTACAGCTAAAGCAAATGGTAAAAAATCTTTATGCTACTATATACTGCATATGCTGTATCCTCTTTTTGTAATAATGCTATAAATCACATTACTATAAATGAGTTACAAAGTGGCATTATTATACAAAGTTTGAGAATTCTACTTTAAAGTATATAATAGCATGTTAAGTGGTGATATATATATACATGTATGTACAGGCAAAAAATGAGATGCTCCAACTGAAGAATCCAGGTAAAAAAGAAGGATAAATACTGTAGAAGAAATAACCTGGAATTCACCACGAGCAGGCTAAGTAGAATGTAAAATCAGCTTTATTAGGTAAGCGCTTTCGCGTATCAAAAGATACGCTTCCTCAGACCATGAATTAAAACATTACTATGAACTCCTTTTATACAGAACAGCATCATCATCAATTGAATCATGAGCAATAAATTAATTAAGCAATAAATCAATTAACCAAAATTTGATGGTATTAGATTCCTTCAAGTGGAAATGTCATGACAGTATTCATTTCTAAACGGACATATGCATAAATGTATTATTTAAACTATTAAATAAGTAAATATAAATATCAAGTAAATATTAAATATAAAATTCTTTAAAATTATATTATATTTAGTGTTTCAACATTTCTATGTATATATATGTACATGCCTAAGTTAAAAAACTTTGCTATGTATAACATAGAATATCTCAATATTGAAACCTAAGAACTAGCACCTGAATTTAACCATATATAAATAGATATCAATATTAAGTATTAAATATTAAATAGACATGATAAATAAAATAAATATAATAGATATGGAAGGAAAACATTATATCTAAAAATACATGAATTGCTAAAATGCCAAACACTATTAATATAAGAACTGTAAAATGCAAAGCATTCCTAGCTAGACAACTATGTAATAAATTGTGTAGGTATAATATAAAACATTATATAGCAGACTATTATTATCATAATATATCGAAAAAGGACTTATTGTACAAAAGCAAATATATAAAATGCATTAAATGATATATTGTTTGACTAACTGTTTCCATCATTACTTAATGAGAAATTAGATGTTTTTTGTATTATTATTATTCATCTCCGTAGTTTAAGATGAGATCTGAGTGTTATATAACTGTTAAGGCCCGGTGAAATATGTGCCTTGAGTTTGAATATCCAATATAATTCTATTTGCTCAAGTAGTAGCATATAGTCTCCTCCTCTTGAGTTCTGTTTAACAATTTGTAGTACTTTAAACACAAAAGAATGACCAGGACAGAGTTTGATATGCATGGCTAGAGCATTTAATTCATTACCACGCTTAATGTCGTAAAGATGGTTGTATATCCTATCTTTTAATTTTCTCTTGGTCATCCCAATGTAAAAACTGGAACATAAGGTACAGGTTGCTAAGTAAATTAGGCCTGTGGTGTTACATGAGGCATAAAGCTTCGGAGTTAAGGAAAGGCCATCTATTACAGGATGTTTAAAAACCTGATTCTGAGAGATGTGTTTACAATAATTACAATGATGGCAAGGAAATGTGCCTATTTTGTCAGAAAATGTTTTAATGTTAATGTTGACTACTCCTGAGTTGGCACATAAGAGCCGTTTCAAGTTTTTATTGTTCCTAAATGTAAATAAAGGGAACTTTCCCACTATATTTTGTGTCTCTTCATCAATAGTCAGGACGTGCCAGTTATTAATGATAATCTTCTTTATGTTATGAATATCATTAGAATATGTGGTTAAAAACCTGACTTTTTCTCCTTGGTTACTATTAGTATAACTATAGTCACCTACAGTGGGTATGTTGTGGGTTGGCTTATGTGCTATAATGTTTCTATTAATATTTAAATCTTCTAGTGTTTGCGTTCTGATTTGTCTCACAGTTACTTTGTTGTAACCTCTTTCAAGGAATATATCTTCCATTTTATTTGCTTCTGTCATTAAATCAGTGTCATTTTTGCAAAGTTTAGACAATCTATTAAACTGACTTTTTACAATGCCATTAAAAATATGTCGTGGATGCATACTGTCGAATCGTAATATTGTATTTTTCCAACATGATTTTCTATGTAACTTTGATATAAGTTTGCCTTTTTCAATGAACAAAGTTACATCAAGAAAGTCCACTGATTCGTATGATGTTTCTATCGTAAAATTCAAAAAACTGGTGGTGGTTGATAGCTGCTGCATGAATTCATTGAATTCGTCCGCAGTTCCATCCCAAACCACTAGGATGTCATCAACGAATCGTTTGTAGACTATAACCTTGGCAAAGGACTGATGTGTGAATACAAACTCTTGTTCCCACTTGTAAACAACCAAATTGGCGTATGTATTAGCGCAGGGGGTCCCCATCGCTACTCCTGCTTTTTGTATATATAAACATTCGCCATAAGAAAATACATTGTTACTGAGCACAATGTCTAACAATTGACATGTTAAAATTTGTTTGTTACAATCGAATGAAGGGTGTATAGAAATCAATTCCCTTATAGCTTCTATACCTTGGTCGTTTGGGATGCTAGTGAATAAACTTTGTACATCCATAGTTATTAATAAATGTTGACCCTTCACCAAGGGTATATCTATGGAGTCTAAGTAATCAAGTAGTTGATATGTATCTTTAAGGATACTATGAATATTATTCACTATTGGTCTCAATGTGTCTTCCAAAAAGACTGAAATGTTTTCAGTCACCCATCTTTCCCCAGATACTATTGGTCGCATGGGAGGTGGGGAAAGACCTTTGTGCATTTTCGGAAGACCTTTGATGATGGGTATCTGTGGATATTCTATCGAGAGAAAATCGTATAATTCCTTTGAGACCTGATGACACATTAACATGTCATAAAGTGTATCATTAATATTATTAATAATCTTTGTTAACTCCACTTTGCTAATTATGCCATATGTTTCTGTGTCATTTAGCATTTCAGTCATATACTTGACATAATCTTGGCTGTCTAGTAGCACAAGCCCCCCTCCCTTATCTGCTGGTCTAATGCATATGGAGGAATCATTAATAAACTTGGTTAGTGATGATTTTTCTTGCCTGGATAAGTTAAAATACATACACTTTCTCTTGTTGCTATAAAAATAGAGATAAAGATCTCTTTCACACATCTTAATAAAACAGTCTACATGCCCAGGAAAGGGCGGAGTATAAATGCTTCTGCGCTTATGTCTTGAAATTTCCGAAGTAGAACTAGTAGTTCCATTAACTTTATTGTTAAAAAATAGCTTGAGAGTAACAGATCTATAACAGAATACCAAGTAATGATGGATAAATAAAGTTACATGTTAAATCTTCAAGATCTTTGCTGCAACTCCCATGATAAGACTAATCACATGATAAGCATAGTTCCTTAAAGATAATAAAATTTTTTTTCTTCCTAAAAGTTACCACCCATAAAAGGCAACTATTTATTACAATCTTACATCTGTGTTTTTGCAATGTTTCAGACTGCAGACAACACACACACTCACTGCATGTCTCCAGAACTGCATTATCAGATGGTAGGAATGAATGACACAGACTGCGGAATGAGCTGGAAAGCTGATCAGCAGACAGCAAGTGCAATCACAAGTTTATTAAACTTAATTCAAATAGTTCCCTAGATGTAACTAAAGCAAAAATTTAAATCTTCAGAATAAGAAAGTTCTATAGGATGAGAGCATATTTACAGCTAAAGCAAATGGTAAAAAATCTTTATGCTACTATATACTGCATATGCTGTATCCTCTTTTTGTAATAATGCTATAAATCACATTACTATAAATGAGTTACAAAGTGGCATTATTATACAAAGTTTGAGAATTCTACTTTAAAGTATATAATAGCATGTTAAGTGGTGATATATATATACATGTATGTACATACACTTTAAACAAATGAAAACTTCAAGACACTATAGTGTTCGCTCTTTTTTTCTGCAGTTTTTAACATTACACAGATTTGTAAAGTCACTGTAGTGACAAACTAGTCTCAAAACCTGAATGCTTGTAGATCTCCTTTCAAATCAGCAGTTAAGCATTTCTTGATTCCGATCAGCAGCTTTAGAACTGGTTGGTTGCTTTAGATGATTCGTCTCACATCTCAAATAACCTGATTATTTTCTTTTACATATAACTTCAAATTCATCAGCATTTGTAATAATAACAGTAATAATCATAATAATATTAATGACAATAATAATAACAATACCAATTTGTTAACCAGGTAGGCCCACTTGACAAGCAGTCCCTTTTCAAGGTGACCAGGGAGCAATGTCTGGTTAAGTGGTTTGCTCAAGTGCATACAGTACGCAAATGAAGGATTAAAACCCTGCAACACTGGAACTAAAGCTTACAACCTTAACCTGTGCACCAACTACCAGAACCTAATTTGTACTTCGATTAACTTGAATCACTAAAACCACTAAAAGTCATCTCTCATTAAGGTGATGCTGTGCTTAATTAATTCTTTTGATCTCAGCTTTGACTTGATTCTCTGTATCCCATACAGACTGTTTTGAAAAAATGCATCTTGTTCTATTTACACATCTATCCATGTGTGAGTATGATCGATGTATATTACAGGGCCTTTTCTCCAGTGCGTTTCCCCATACAAGTGCTTCTGAATGATCCTGTGGTTGACATTTTTGTATCTGTTCTCACTCGGCCCTCCACTCAGTACAATTTCTATTTACTTTTTGATTTAATTTCAACAATAGCATGACATTGCTTCTGCACTGGGATATCAGCACTGGAGAAGCTGTTCATTTTCTATACTTTCTACTCATACGTAGTTGAGCAGATGAGAGTCCTAACATTCGAAGTGGTGCATTTCTGTATGTAGCAGTCACTTTTGTCAGTACTACAATAACTTGAAGAGGTTGACTACAGTCTGTGTCATCCTCTCTACTTGATCATTCTTCTGAATACTCCCTATATGTTGTAAACGTTTGGAACAACAGTCTATGGCTACCAAATAAAAATATCTTGAACAGCTAAATTCACTGTATTCAGCTCTCATCAGACCAATCACTGAGTATAGTTCATCCTTCAGAAGCTACCTGACCAGGCACTTGAAACAGCTTGAAAGACTGCAAAGGTTCCTCACAAAAGAATGCAAGAAGTAAACAAGTCCAATGTTCCAATGTGGAGTGTCTGAAAGCCGTATTCCTGTACCTACTCTCCTATAGACTGCTGCACAGTGCTCTGTGCATAGCCTGATCCCACACTGATGGATTTGCTGCATGTCGCCAAAACAAATGGCATGATTAATACTTATTCTGAGGATCTGAACCTTATCTGTGACATAAACAGGACATGGTGGGACAGGAATGTGTCACAAAAATTACCCCTTTTCTGCAACAGGCTTCTCATCCATATGAATCAAATCTCATCATTAAATCTATTTAAATGAAACTTTGACCAATGTATGGGAAATCACAAATTTATCCCTGGTTTGGCAACTATAATCTTAATGGATGGGGTGAATTGTGAATGCTTGATGCGTACAAGCCTATATCTTAACCATAAAATTCCTTGAAATATTGGTACATGTCAGTAATATTTTGGTAAAGGTGAGGAATACTTAGCTAAGCTTAAAATGTCTCTTTGACCAATACCCTAGTAACTATAAAGCTGTACATGCACACACACACACACACACACACACACACACACACACACACACACACACACACACACACACACACACACACACACATATATATGTATTTATATATATATATATATCTATATATATATATATTTTTTTTTTACATGCATACACATATACATATATAATCTATCTCTCTCTAAAATATATATATATATATATATATATATATATATATATATATATATATATATATACATATCATAAAAGCTGGCATAGACATATGACTGGCACACGCAGAAAAAAGCATTTGAACGCAGGCCACAGACAACACAGTTTCTCATATAAACAAAATACACACCATCACTCACATTCAAAACACACACACTTTCTCTCTCTACAGACTCAGACTCTCAAAACACACACACACACACACACACACACACACACACTCACGCACTACTCACGCCACACACACACGCACGCACACACACATGCACACACATGCACACACACACACACACACACACACACACACACACACACACACACACACACACACACACACAAACACACACACACACACACACAAACATACACACAGCATTTAACTAAGACTGAAATAAATTATCTGTCCCAACACTATCTTGATGTCAGTTAACTTTATATACTACCTCTGTGGTCACACAGTCACAACTAAAGGGAATCTTTCATTGTGCTGCTATAGCCAATGTAACCCGACAATAATATATCAGTGAACAACCAGTCCTGAATTCTCTGTGTTCAGGCCCAAAAGCTAAATGGTTACTAGTTACACAGTGGACCAATCTTCTACTAACCTAAAATGTATTTAAGCATTTACATTTACAAATCTTTTCACTCTTAGCTGCAAAGCTCATAGCCCAAACCCCATCAAATAACCTGAGAAATCAGTCTCATTCAGGCTCCATACTACATACTGCTAGAACTGGCGTACACAGCACAGAACAGCACAGCATTTCTCTACTCTAAGCCTAAATAATGGGAAAGGCCTGTGCTGTGAGAATTCTTAACGGTCAGTCTCATGGGACTTACTTACTTTCCAAAATCTGGACTTCAGTTTAAATGTCATCTGATCAAGAAGAATAAGTGTAACAGCCACAGCTCTAATCACGTTATGTACCTGGGCTTTTCCGCATAGCAGTATCCCTTTAAGTCCCCCTGAAGAACCCCTGTTACATGTATTTCATTCCAAACTCAGCGCTCTCTCCTCTCTTCTCCTCGTAACCCTTTTCCCTCCCCCTTTTCTTATATTTACTACTTTCGTGCTACCCTTACTCAGTATGTTTATTACCCATAATCTCTCTCAACAATGCTAACTTATTAATTGTATTTATTTTTTTCTTCCCTTCTCCTTTCTCTTGTCACACATTATATTGCTTAATGATCTAATTTATTTACTCTATTTAGATTCCTTTATTCTGTTTTTATAACCTATATGCACACTTGTACTCATTTCTGTTTCTGTGTTTTTTTTCATCAAACCTAGGCTCCGCCTGAAATTTGTCCTCTAAATTAGTTCTCTATCCCAGTAAAGACATGCAAATAAAATAAAAAAATAATATAACAACCAAAGCCATGCAGAACACCAAGCAGGTGTGAAGATGGTGAATCGCATGGTATCCACATATCAATCTCTATATCTATAAATGGATATATAGCACTTGGCTGATCAAGCAGAACATTGAACCTAACCTGAAATACTCAAAAATAAAACCTGCTAAATAAAAACAAAACAAAAAGCACTCTTTTTTTGCACTAGGGCGAACCCTCTACATGCCCTGTTAACTACATGTACCAGCTCTGAGTACTACAGTGGAGAAAGGGGAAATCCTCCAGTCCCCACTATGCTGCAGTGTCACACACACAAAAAAGCCAGCAGGTGAAATCAGCTGATCCTTGATCACACATGCCAGCATTTTTTACTTTCAACCAATGAAAGAAACATCTCTATTTTGTATAGTTG
Organism: Protopterus annectens; assembly: GCF_019279795.1. Classification (NCBI taxonomy): domain Eukaryota; kingdom Metazoa; phylum Chordata; order Ceratodontiformes; family Protopteridae; genus Protopterus; species Protopterus annectens. The sequence goes on along the minus strand of NC_056733.1, from coordinate 1,805,120,653 downwards.
TACATTAACATATCTATCTATATATCTATATATATATATCTATATATATATATATATATATATCTATATATATATATATATATATATATATATATATTTATATATATATATATATATATATATATATATATATAGTAGATATAAGTACTTCAAAAATATACTTACTGAAAATCACCACAGATCTGAACTACAACAGATCGCAAAACGAAAACCTATATGTATGGAGTGCTTATAAAAAACAAAACTCCAAAATGTTGGCATCAGTTTTGTCAACAAACTTTGGTAAAAAAAAAAAAAAAAAACTGATGGGTGATAGGTATGTGAGATTGACAATCATCAGGGTTGGGAAATATGCCCCTTCTCCAGAGATTGTGCAATCTCACTGTTATTTCTGAAACTGTTTTACACTTCATCAATGTTCACTTGTGCTTTTGTGGCTTTACTGTGTTTCAGTGTCAATCATATGTAGTTCAATATTACGGAAAGTTGACGTTTTGATAGGAATCCATATATACACACACACACACACACACACACACACACACACACACACACACACACACACACACACACAAATGCACACACACACACACACACACACACACACACACACACACACACACACGCACATGTGCACACACGCACACACATACACACACACACACACACACACACACACACACACACACACACACACACACACACACACACACACGCACACACACACGCACACACACACACACATATATATATTTTTTATTGTTATTAATGAAGCACAAGTATAGTAATGGTGGCACTTTATTACTAATGATGATGATGATGATGAGTGGGAGTGAATTGTACTACCGATTACTGAAATGGTAAGATAATGTGTTGCCAGTTCATGCAAGACCACTGGAATCTTTTTTTTCCAAAAATTTCTTTATTAAGTTTTACAAGTAGAAATAGTAAAATAAAATAAAATAAACTTCCATTATACACATCATTTCAAATGGAAAAACATGTATTTACAATGCATACAAAACAATAACAAAACTCAAAAAAAACAACATATATACTTTATGTACAAAGAAGTCACACTAACAGCCAGCTTGTTACAAAGTCAGTCTTAAGTAAAAAGAGAGGATCTATAAGTACAACCAGTAGTGGGATATTGCCTATGGGAGGGAATGGGGAACATAAGAAAAAAGATAATGTATCCTATATACAGGATAGATCCTTATGTAATCAGTTAATTATCAACAAAAGAAAAAAGATAAGTTCTGGTTAAAATTTCCTACCAGCTCCTTATAATAAGTAGATGTTTTCTAACATTGAGTAATATTTTTTACTTCTTAAGGATGACATCCAGCAAGTATTCCCAATATTTACAGTAATATTTGTGTTTGGTGGTTATGTATAGTAATTTGTGAGAAGTGATGTATTTAATGGCTAAATTGCTGAAACCTTCCCACGAAAGGGAGGAAGCAAGAGACCAGTTCCTTCAGATGTAGAATTTAATAAGAGCACAAACTGTGATGAGAACGTGCTGTAGGATTTTTGGGAGATTGTTTGCATTAATGTGTAGTATAGCCATTTCCCATGACAAGGTGCTCTTTTCGTATCCCATTTTTTCAAGCCTAGTTCTTAATGAACACCATAGATTATTGAGTTTGCTGCACTCCCACATAACATAAAAGATATCTGCTGATTGACTAGTACAGTGTGGGCATTTAGGCGTGTGATTAATATTGAATTTATTATTTTTGTGGTCTGAAATAAGCGTCATTATTAATCATTAGTTGGGTGTATAGTGGCTTTTTGAATGGAGTGAATTTGACCATATTTTCAGTGGCAGTCTTTATGTTTTACTCAGTAACTTGTTGGGATTTCCCTTGCCGGAACACAGAGAATAATAGAAAATTCCGACATTTTATATCCATTACCAGTTTGTATACTCTAGAAATTGTTTTCCCATTAGTCGTCAGGTTATTGAGAATTAATTGGGATAGATTTACATCCTACATAACACCGTTATCTGGCATTTATAAGATATTGTAACGAGTTAAGAATGCTTACATATTTTTTTGGAAGATTAAGTTGCATTCTAAGTTGTGTTAAATCGTATTCTCTCCATTTGTAGATCTCCCAAACTGTAAGGTTCCTTAATAAAGGATACCCTTGTAAATTTATAAGTTGATCGTTTAGCCTCAAATTAGGATTAAGGTGAAGTGGCTGGAGGAGGGAGAGGGACTTAAATAGTACTGAATTAAAAAGCTTTTGAGTAGTTACTACCATGTGCTTAATAACTGGATGTAACTTCTTTACATATTCAGACTTTGGTTTAAGTTAAGAAAGAGGAGAGATTTGGGATTGTACCCAAGTGAGTTAATTTGTTGAGATTGTCATAGCTGGGTCATAATTTATTATTTGTTGTAATTTGTATGAGGTAATAACACTATAGTATAATTTAAAGTCCGGTAATCCTAATCTTCCCTTAGATTTTGGAAATACAAGTTTGTCATATTTAATTCTAGTAGTTTTAGAATACCAAAGAAATCTAGATATATTTTTTTCCATATCTAGAAAGAATTTTTGGGGAATATTTAAAAAAAGGTGGCGTTTTGTTGGAAAAGGATTCTTGGTAACAGGTTCATCTTTACTACGCTAGCTTTTGACAGCAAGGACATGTTAATGTTCTTCCATCTATTTAAGTCATTGTCAATAGCGTCCCATGTACGGCTTGTTACTTTGAATAATTTCCTCAAAGTTCGCTTTATATATTATTCCTAGATATTTCATCTGATAGGTTAACTTAATCTCACTCTCAAGGAAGTAGTAATCCTTGTGTCCTAGAGGATTTAGAGGAAAGAGATTGAATTTGCTAGGGTTAAATTTATAATTAGAGATCTCCGAGTACCTATTGATTGCTTTTAGTATTTTAGAAGACTACTGGAATCTTACACAGTCATGAGAAAGTGTTCACCAAACTGGAAACTCATAAATGTAATAATTTTCAGTTTGGTCCCACTTTCCTGAACTTAGCTTAGCCATTGCGTCATACAGCCTTGAATGTCTTATTGTGACTGAGTTGCACAGTGGCAGTGACACAGTTCACAAGGCAGCCTGAATTAGATAGCACCTGGAGAACCTTGGGACAGAATGTTAAGAAATTAAATATGCCACCATTTGTTGCATAAAGTAATAACAAATGCCACTCAAATTATTAAGAAAAGGTGTCAAATGTAAAATACAGGCAGAAGAACAAAATATCCAGAAGCTATTTCCTGACTCAGTAAATAGAGTTCATCAGGCTATGTAGAATAACATACTGAACATAAAACTGTTGTTCCTGCAAAACTTACAACAAACTATTCCTTGAAATGTAATGGAGGGTATCAAAACATCGTCTTAAAATCAAGCACAGCTCCTACAACAAAGCAAACTCTGATATGCTAAAACATTGACAAAATTACAAAACAATTATGTAATATATAAGTAATATCTCAAGGCCTAGCAAAAGAGTATAAAGTAAGGTAACACCCTTAGAATGTACAAAAGGAGGCCAGAAAAAAGAGAAAGAAAGAAAGAATGACAAAGAGACTGCAAATGAGGGACAGAACACGAACAAACAAAACGAGAATGAGAGAGAGAGAGAGAGAGACAGGGGACGTGCTCAGTGGTTATGAGGGTGAACACATTGTCCCTTGCAAAATAGTAGAAGTTATCATGACAACACCAGAATAAACCTGTATGTTACTAATGCATCAACCAATGGAAGGTTTACAGCAAACATCATACCTCCTACAATATAAACAGTACACTTCAAATATGTAAGTTGTGTAAAACATAACTTGAGAAAATCACAATCTAATCCCTGTAAAGCAGTAAAAAACAATTGTTTCTTCTAGAATAGTCGTGCACCCTGTATTGTCACATCTCTATACATTCTAACTTTGATGTACGAGGGACATAGAGAAGACAGAGAGCATTAAAGGAAAAAAAACAAGACAATCATCTTCACTCTTCTCTTTGTCATACTGCTGACATAGAAGGACAGCATCTGCAGCAGTCTGATGCACTGAAAGCCTGATAACATAACAACAGAACGTGTAATATAGTAGTGCTGCCAGGAAAGTATATCATGCATGTTCTAAGTATGTATCAGTAGTTCCACAGACTTCAGGGTAGTATTTCTTCATTTTATTTTAATCTTTACCATCTAAGGAACTGCAGTGATGGTGTTGTGGTAGCGTTTTCACCTCACAGTAAGACGTTATCCCGTTTGATTCTCAGCTAGAGTGTTTTCTGTGTGGAGACATGCGTGAATGGGCGTACCTTCGTTGAAGGTTGTGCATCAGAGCTGGCAACTCGGCACATAAAAATCTACTGCCAATCATTAGCAGACCGGAGTTCCGCTGTGGTGACCCCTAACTGGGAAAAGCCAAAAGACACAACAACAACAACAACAACCCTTTCTAAGGAAAGGTGCTCCATCTTATTCACTTGGTACAGCATAATAATGTATTGGCCGACTGGTATGCTTATATGGAGACCTCCGGGTACATATACCCACTTTCATTAGCCATTTACTGGATTTGATTTAATGTTTTATCATGGAAAGAATGGAAGAGCATATATAAATGCAACTTTGAGCAGGTTTATGTGGGGAGCAAAGGTTTACAAAAATGGCCTATAGAAAAAAAAGTAATCACATTTAAAACATGGTACTCTAGCATAACTCACAGCATATTAACTTAAAAAAAAACATTATTTTTAGGAATACAAGCTCTTTAGACACCGGGCACCGAATAGTTGGTGATAAGGAATATTTGTATAGGTTTATTTTAGTTATATATTAATGTATATACTCTTGAATAGCTTATCTTTATGAAGAAAAGCAATGGCAAATCAGTAAATCTACAAAAAGCAATAGAAAACCTGAGGTCTAAAATCATAGCACTATGTGTAAATCATAGTGGCTGAGAGGTATGTGTTCTAGTCAATATTCCTTACCATAATACCTACAAAACAATATCTTCCATGTTAGACAATGAGCTCAAATGATTCCCTTATTTGGAAATCCAGGCATCCATTTTATATACAGATGTAGCAAAAAGAACACATAGTTATGTAATAAGCCAGCAGCAGTTTAAAGTGTTAGTATTTCTAAACAGCTAGTCAGTCCTTATAAGAAACTATTGTTTTGTAAATAAACAAAACTTCAAAAATGCAACCATTACAGATTATATACCGTAGTGTACATAAATCAGATTTCTGTATGCTGTTTAACACCGCACCTCCCAACCATCACGTCCTCCCATAAGCCTCAGCTCATTTATTCCCTTTCAGTGAGAATGTGGCCACTGACTCAGGCAAGAGCTAACCAGAGGAAGCTATTACCTAAGAAGGCATGCAGATTACTAGAATAGGGCTGTCCATGTTAACATCAGCCTTTCTTTCCTGGAATGGATGAGTCCAAGTCAGCTGTCCGATAGGTCGTTGGTATTTATGTGTGCTACAAAAGCATCCACTACTCCTTCATGATGTTCATTGTGGTCACCTTCTCCCATTTTTTTTTATTTATTCTATGCCCCAGGATTGGTTTTATTGAAGTCTAGGCTCTGCTTTTCCCTTTGCTTAACCCGTTGTCTTCTTTGTGATCAAGAGTCCAGTCACCAAAAGCCATTCTTATATTCCCTGTTCTCCCTTGCTTACTTCATCTTACAATTACCCCTGCTATCTATAATATTTCAATTCCCACCATTTCTCTCCTTCTTACTGCCTGTGACCATTCCTTCACTTCCTGTGACATATAAATACTTCCGCCTCTCTCCTTACTCATGAGTTCTTCCTCTAGGCTTCTTTGCCATAGTAGTAACAATGATGGAAAGAAATAGGTGGCTCTATACTGGATGGAAGCAGTCAAGAGGCACAATTGTCAAAGATGATGAGGGGCTGATCACTCCCATGCTGTAAGTCAAAGCATTCTAAATATGCATTTAAGCAGATTAAATGTGTAAACGACAGTCTGTGTCTGAAGACAGTAATGTACTCTATATGATAGCTTTTTACTATGTTCAGCCACAGACTTTTACTCAAACAAAGATGTCATTCACTTAGAAGTAAAATTCATGTCATCTATCAAAGAGGCAGCTGTTGTTACTTTGTATGAATGAATTTGATGGCAGTGTGTGAATAGAGCAAACAGGAGACTTACGGAAACATGTTTATTTTGGCCCTCAGCTTTTGGTTGAAGACCGTTCTCTTATCCTCATTTTTGAGTCAGGAGGTTGCTACTTGAGGGGACATTGCCCAAGACAAGTTGACCTAGACACAACTCAGCGCTCTACTGTTTTTGTCTCTTTTATTACTTGCCTCTTCTATCTGGCTAAGTGTCATTCTCTGCCTGCGTTACTCCTGCTTGGTTCCTACCTGGCATTCACTGGCACTGTTTCTACTTTTTCATTTTTCACTGCTATTAATATCACTCACTACACTCTGTTTTCATTACTTTTGACCTCCTAAGCATAGCTGCAGCTCCTGCTTTCTACGTTTACATAGCCTGTGCCATCCCACCTACCAGTGCTCCCCGACCCATCTGCATGTCTCATGTGCTCTGCCTTTCTCCTTCCTACCTTTTCACACTCTACTCTGTCTATAGGCCTCCTACATGCTTTGTCTCCTCCTGTACATTCTCACTCTATGCTTTTATGACTGATTAGTAAGTCCACTAACATCTCTAGCTCCATTATAAAATGGTCCATTCTCCCAGATATGCTGCACCCTCTATCATCCAATAGTTTTCTGATCCAAACAGCTGATCCTTATCCTACATGCTGAAAGGTCTCTCCTGTACTCTTCTTGTCTGGTCTATGCTTGTCCCTTTGTGAACCATTCTTGGATGTTTGTCATTATTATTATTATTATTATTATTATTATTATTATTACTATTACTATTATTACTATTATTATTATTATTATTATTACTATTATTATTATTATTACTATTATTATTATTACTATTATTATTATTACTATTATTATTATTATTATTAGTAGTAGTAGTAGTAGTAGTCATAGCAGCAGTAGTATTAATATTATTTGTACCATTACATCATACATCTGTCTTTTTATACATTATACACTACATGCAACACTGTACTAAAACTAAGTCATGGATTTTAAAGTAAACTGGAAAATATGATTAAAGCTATAGGCATTGCAGAGTGCAACGAGTGGGCAGGAAGATATGAGTCAGAATATAACTACTGATTAATAACTTTAAGAAGAGACCCATCCCAATATAATTTTGTTGTGCATACCAGTTGTGAGGTCATTTGAGATTGCAGTGAACTATGTTTAGAGCTGTCAGCCTATCACGTATGTCTTTTGTCTATAAATATTATTCAGTGAACTAGTGTTCTGTGACTTGGTTTTTGATGAATAGTCATACATCTTTAGCGTAGTGGAAAATTTATATTATATTGGATATTTATTTATTTATTTATTTTACATTTATTGACCAGGATTGTCCAACTGGGTACATGTCCTTTTTCAGCAGAGGCCCGGGGAGAAAAGCTCCAGACGTACATACAAAACTATTTCACATATACATGTGTATCGCATTTTACAATTTCTGTACAGTAAACATCACTCAGTCACATATGTTAATACAAAACAAGTAGATTATTAATTTATAATTAAGATACAGTCTCATTGTGACAAGAAGTACTCATTAGGCATGCAGTTGAGGGGGCAGAAGTTAGTCGGGAGTAGAGCAAGGACATAGCCATCGTGTTTTAAAGTATTGTATAAGACTTTTCTTGAACTGAGATATAGAGAGTTCTGAGGTTAGGTCAGCAGGAAGTAAATTCCATGTTTTGCCAACAGAGTTGGCAAACAGTGATTCCCCAGCTGAGTTGTTAGTTTTGAAAGTGTAAACTAACATTTTGTTGGATGACCGAAGTGTCTTGAGGTAAGGGTTTTAAGTACAATGATATTTTCGGGCTGGTAGATAATCTTACAGGCAACTAATAGTTGGTTGACCTGAAGTAAGTTAGGTAATTCAAGCCACCTTAGAAGATTAAGGTTAAGACAGTGATGTGTTTTATAGGCTGTCCCAGTGGCAAATCTAATAATGTGATTATAGCAGCTTGAGAGTTTGTTCAGGTCAGTTTTGCTCAAGTTTGTGAATAAGGCGGAGGCATAAAGGAGGGTGGAGAGTAGATGTGTGTGGGCAATAGCAGTCCTAGCTAGGGAATGTTAGGAAGGGGTTAATCTTGTATAGAGAGCCAAGTGTTTTATTAACTGCTTTAATCGTATGGTTAATATGTAAGTCAAACTTAAGGTTATTGTCAACTGTTACACCTAGGAGCTTAGTTGAGGGATCTGGAGAAATAATGGTGTCATTGTTCGATTTTTATGGTGAAAGTTAGTGTGGTGGACCTACAAGTTGGGGAGAACAGCAGCATCTTAGTTTTGTGAGGAATTAATATGAGACAGTGATTAAGGAGCTAATTTTCAACTGTATTAAAAGCATTTGGGGATAAAGACTGCAGCTCTGTTGGGGAGGTGGCCGAGCATATTAGAGTCGAGTCATCCGCATATTGAAAACAGGTTGCATTTGGGATGATCTTGTGCAGGTCATTAATAAAGATAGAAAATAGGAGGGGTCCTAAGATGGAGCCCTGGGGGACTCCAAGGGTAATAGGTAGAAGGGTAGATAGGTTGTCCTTCAATAGGTAAGATTGAAACCATTGGATAGTCTGGGTATCTAGGGAAATGGTTTACAATGTTTGTATAAATTGTTAGTGGTTTACCATGTCAAAGGCCTTGGAAAGATCTAGAAAGAGGGCTGAGGAAAGTTTATTATTGTTTTGATTTTGATTTATGACATTAGAGAAGGAGAGGAGGGCAGTGGCGGTAATGTAGTGTGGTCTAAAACCATGTTGAGAGTTTGTCAGGAGATTGTTCTTGATAAGATAGTTCAGGAGTTGTTTATGGATGCATTTCTCCATAATTTTTGGCTAGTGGCGACAGAATAGCTATGGGTCTGTAATTTGAGAGGTCTGTGGAGCTGCCCCTTTTATGGAGTGGGATTACATGGGATATCTTCCAGATGGAGTGGATGGAAGCCTCAGATATAGTTATGATATAGATGGAGATCAGGTAAGCTACGGCATCTGCTGCTTTTTGTAAACACTCTGCTGGGAGGAGATCTGCAAATAGTGTAGTTGGTTTTAATTTCTTAATTAGTGTTTGGATAAATGATGTGTAGACTGGTTGAAAGTTAAAGGTGAGTTGGGAGCTGGGTATCATAGTAATTGGGTTTGGGCAACCGGAGGATAATTGACTAGCTAGTTGATGGATAGTTTCTGTAAAGAAGCTGTTGACGGTTTTGGCAACCTCTACTGAGGTTTTTGGTTAGTAGTTGAGGGGGTACGGGTGGTGGATTGTCCTGGGTGGAGAAGTTTATTTATGCCTGCCTTAAACTTGTGAGGATTCTTTTGGTGTTTCTGTTGTAGGTGGCAGTAATAGTTTTCATAACAGATTTTTTGTATCATTCCTTAGCTGTCTATATCAAAGTTGATCCGTGGGGGCTTTTGTGGCCCACCATGTGGCCCAAGCCTTGTTTCTAAGTGAAATTTTTTTTGTTTGGTTTCTACTGAAAGCCATGGGGCAGCTTTTGTTTTAGTTCTAATACAACATGTTGGTGCGTGGGTATCAAGGATGGCTAGGAATTTGCTATTGAAGTATTTTACAGCTTCTTCAAGTGGCAGATGTTTTAGGGCTGACCAGTTACCCAGTTTGAGTTCATTTTAGAAATTAGTGGGGTTAAAGTTTTTGTTGTTCCTAATTGTTTTATAAGTGGGTTGGTTAGGGATGTCAGCCATTTGCCTGGTTATATAGGTAAGAAAGTGATCACTTATGTCGTCAGGCAGAGCCCCAGCTTTGTACATGTGGGGATGACTGTTAATAAGTATCCAATCTAGGGTACTTTCTTTATTGTTGGGTTTACTTATCCTAGTGGGGGAGGATATTACCTGTGTGAATCCATGTAGGTTTACATGGTGAATAGGGAGTTCTGAGGAACAAGTGTTCCAGTCTATATTAAAGTCTCAAAGAACAATGGTTTATTGGGGGTAGTTATTTGACATGAAAGGAAATGAAAACAGTACACAGCAATGCCTCTTCCTACATGTAAAAGTAAGGAAATTGTCATATAGAATTATGAAGTTAGGAGTTAGAACTCAAGCAAGTGTAAGCAATATTATAATGTTGGCAGACCATGAAATGTGCAGTTAAGTGATCTGTTAGATGAGTCATCAACATAATTAAAAAATGCATAAATTAGATAAAATAAAGTCAAAATTCTGAACTGGGTGGCCGTGGTGGTGCAGCGGTTAGTGTTGCCACCTCACAGCAAGAGGTTCTCCGGTTCAATCCTCGGCTGGGATGCCTTCTGTGTGTAGTCTGCATGTCCTCCCTGTGGTCATGTGGGTTTTCTCTGGGTGCTCTGGTTTCCGCCCACATCTGAAAGACATGCTGTAGTTGGATTGGAAACTGTAAATTGGCCCTAGGTGTGAGTGTTTGCATATGTGTGCCTTCTGTGGAAGGTTGGGTGCTGGACTGGCAACTTGACACTCTAAAACTCCACTGCCAGTCATGAGCAGACAGGTGATCTGTTGTGGTGACCCCTAACTGCGAAAAGCTAGAAGAAGAAAGTCAAAATTCTGAACTGCAGATATTATGTTGAGCAGACATATTCCCAAACACACTTTTTGTTTGAGTACTAATAAACAAACTCTGTATGAAGAAATATCCTATGAATATTCTAAATGTTTAGATTTTCCTTATATAAAGCAGAATTACTAGCACCTGAAGCTTCTACCAAATGTAATACAAAATGTAACAGTACTTCTCTTCATAATTATAGCATAGGTAACATGAACCAGGATAAAAAGGTACTCTTACATAAACTCATGTGTTGTCATTTATTTATTTATTTATTTATTATTTATTCCAGTTTGGTGACCGGGGAGGTCCACTGAGCTAAAAGCCCATTTTCAGTGGAGGCCTGGGGAGAAAAGCTCCATAATACAATGTTACATGACATAATAATCACACAATTACAAAAAGATAAATTGATTTACATACAAATTAAACATTGGATGATTATAGAAACAGTCCAGGAGGATGACAGGCAAATTGCATAGGGATGGGAGAAATTGTTAGTTACATTAGCAATGTAAGACAAATATAGAAGGTATGAAGGTCATTAGCTCGTCACTTATAGCATATCTTACCATAGGCATACTGCCTTTCTCAAAATACCATATGTGCACTCTCTGTTCACCTTACATCACAATACAGGACATTATACTACGAATGCCTTTAGGTTACCTATGTATGTCATTAATATGACAAGTCGGATTTTAAGCAACAAAACTTGACAATAATATATGCAAAACTAGTGTTCCAGTATCAATAATATTTATATTTCTTGAAATGTACTCCTTTTATATTCAAAGATATATGAAAATGACTAATGGAGAAATTGTATGACATATAGAACTAGATGTTATTTTAACAGCTCTCATTCTATAAAAACAGAAGTAATTTTCCTGGACTATTTAATAGAAGCACAGCTTCCATTCTCTAAGAACTGACACGTTTACATTTGTGTCATCTTAACCCTGGATATGCTACATTACCTCAGTTACAGTTGACTGCTTTTATTACACTGACGTAAATATACTGCTTATTCATAATCCAGAATTGCAAACTACTAATAGCACACAATTAAGCTCGTTCAAGACTGAAAGCATCTGCACTATAACCTGACAATTAGCAGTATAGAAATGAAATGTTTCGTGTACATATATTTTATGGTAGCGAATGTTTAGAACGACTATATCAGCTGCAGTAATCATCATCAATCTACTGCAAGCAAATGACAATAAAATACACTTTCAGCTGTAGCAATAAATGATGTACATATTACAATAATAAAATACAATAAAGCTTTAAAAAGGGATTCTCTAACAGTGAACAGCCGTGTATGATTTCTGTCTGCAAACTATGGAAATGTGAATATTCTAAATAATTCAAATTATATAATGCAACAACTTCCATTAAAAAAGGTACCAGTATGTATCAGATAGTAATGCAAAGGGGTGGAATTTTCTAGCCAACTTGAAACCAAATAGCAATGCTAAATGTGCACTTTTCTGAGATTTGTTAAGAAGTGTGGGGACAAGCAGGTCTGCTCTGGCATATTCTACTTTTTTATTAGTTTCAGCATTCCCCCCAGTCTGTGAACAGTTGTGACAGCCAAAGTTATGTTTAACAGCTGAATCATTCAATTACCATCCTCTCCCCCTCACTCAGTACTTTTTATTCTTTCTCCCTCTCACTGTCTCTGTCCCCTATGTTGGCCTTTCCTCTGTTCCTGATGAGTTCCTGCAATCAAGGAGACAAAAAGGAAGTTGGAGTGGAGGGATAAATTAGCCTCCTGGAACAACCATTGTAAACTGCATTGCGGAATATTGCCGATTACTTTTTAAAAACGTGTTCATTATGATTTGCTGTATATAGCTATTTAAAGTGCCATTATTTATATTTTCTGATAAATTACACCTACCCATTTCTTTTTCTGTTGCATTTCACAGCATAGATTTTTATACAGATTTTCGTGTAGAGCTGTAGGAGTTTTTGTTCTGGGCTTCAGTTAAAAACAGACTCAACCAAGGAAGAGAAACTGGAGACATAAATTAATAAGAAAATAAATGCAAGCAAATAAATGCAAGAAATGTCCTATTGATCCAGGAATTTTTGAGCACCTGTGCTGCCTTGTAAGATAACATGATACTGACTTGATCTTCTAAAAACACCAGTATTCCAAACTCATTTCACTCATTAGCATATGTTGTGAGACTGAAATGGATGAATCTAGGAAAAAGCTAGATTATCACATGACCCTTTGTTTTACTTCAATGTAAGAAAATGTCAAGTAAAAATTTCCGAGAGAAAGACAGTCTGGAGTTCCTGATAGCAAATTGTCTTTAAGATGCTTGGTATCTTGACTGCATTTAGTAAATGCCTTTCCAGTCCAAGCTGAGTACTACAGTTACTGTCTAGCCATGACATAGACAGTCCAGGGAATGTTACATACCAAGATAACAAAAAAGACCATGAAACTGTCTCTCACAGACAGTTAGCTATATAGGAAAAAGGCATGAGGATGAAATGCATAGGGAACTGGCTGTGTGAGCAGAAATGCTTGCCTCTATAACAGCAGGAATTTTAAGAAAAAGTCAGTATGCAGCGGATTTATGTTTCAGGGTTTATTCTAGCATTCAAAATATCTCATGGTGTTACTAAAGTTAGATAAGGATCATCTTAGCAGATATTTTATTGGTGTGGGGAGTTAGATGTCAAATACTCATACTGTAGCCTACTCTGAGAGTTAAGACATGGCAGCTGAATATTAACTTGAATAAAAAACATGTAAGGCTATGCATTTTTGTAGGATTAATACACAAGAATTCCAAATTTTTGTTGGGGTGATCCCAAGCAGGACAGCAAAAGGAAAGGATCTGGGGACACTAATTACTCCTGCACTAAATTATGCTGTGCATTAAGAGAGGTTCATGTTAAGTGTCAACAAAATGACTGGGTATATATCTTTCATGCTAAATACCAATAAAATGTTGAGGAGCATATCTTTCAACTCTCCCTGATTTTGCCTCATATTTTGCCTCACCGCTTATAAAATATTTGATTTTCTGATAAATCTCAGAGGACTACTATCAGTTAATAATGCCAGACAATAGAGTTTATTGTTCATAAAATGGGAGCTGCCCCTGTGGCATAGAGGGATAAAGCCCTGACTATGGCCCAGATGACTTGGAATCAAGCGACTGATAGAGCGGAAAGGACAGATGGGTGTGCTTGTCCTGGGTGAAAAGATGCTATTTGAAGAACTAAGGGGAGATATGGTCTAAAGAGGGAGTTGTTTGTAGATGTAGTCACCAAACATGGGTGTTGATAGGGTATATAAAAAGACTCCCACAGATGGAATCAGAGATGGCTATGCCCCCATAATGCACTTAGAATCTATGATTGATCCCAGCAATGCTAGAGCAATCTGGAAGGGTAGGAGGATTGCTGGTAGTCCCAGTGTGGATATAGGGCACTGGGGACAAGACCTGTAGGATGATGTATGAGATGACCAAAAAAGGCATGTTGGATCAAAGTTTGATGTTCTATTAACTTTTTAAGTAAGCTAGAGTTTGCTTGTGTCTTTCGGCTTTTCCCGGTTAGGGGTCGCCACAGCGGAACTCCGGTCCACTAATGATTGGCAGTAGAGTTTTACGTGCTGGCTTGCCGGGCCTAACGCACAACCTTCAATGAAGGAACGCCCTTTTACGCATGTCGCCACACAGAAGACGCTCTAACTGAGAATTGAACAGGCAATGTCTAACTGTGAGGCGACAACGTTAAGTAAACTGGAGTAATATTTTAAACGTGAGCCTTATTTGGAGAGTTTATTTTCCCATTATTTTTGACTTTGTACAGAATTCTTGAGCAAAGGAATTGAGAAGTATACAGGTGTGAATGGTGTGTAACCCGCGGTGGTGGTGCTGCGGTAGCGTTGTCGCCTCACAGTAAGACACTGTCCGGTTCTATTCTCAGCTAAAGCATCTTCTGCGTAAAGACATGTGCGAATGGGCATACCTTCGTTGAAGGTTGTGCATCAGGGCTGGTAACTCAGCACGTAAAAATCAACTACCAATCATTAGCGGACCGGAGTTCCGCTGTGGCAACCCCTAACCGTGTAAAGCCGAAAGACACAACAACAACAACAACAGGTGTGAATGGTGTAGGATGTGGATTAAAGAGATGCTATGTTTATCCTGCCATTCTGTAGAGTATTAGAAAGACTAATCTGCAGCAGTCTGTCCACTTCTGGAATACATACAGAACAACAGAAATCAGTATGATAGAAAGCATTGAAAATATGTCAGTATCATACAAAAAATGGAAGGGCTGTGGTATTTGTTTAAAAATGGATATTTTTTAAATGGGAAAGAGACACAAAGAGAGAGATAGTGTGTGTGTGAGAGAGAGAGAGACATAATTTGTTAGGAGGTAGGCAGGAATACATAATGAAAGAAGAAAGAGAAGGAACAAGGGAATGAGAAGTACTGGAAGGAATAGCTGAAAGAAAGGTTGGAAAAGGGAATTCGAGAGCCAACATTTCATAGATTACTAGATGCTGCAGAAAAATAAAGTATATTATAAGCTTTCTTTTTCCAATAGCATTGTTTGTTATCCTCCATCACTTGATTATTGTTACTCTAGCCACATTAAACCAGTAGCTATCTCTCAAGCTCCATCTGATTTTATCAGTCTTAGAAATAAACAAAGTAAAACCACTCAAAAGCAGCAGCAAAATCCAAATTTATTTAAATGCTTTTCGTCAAGTTTCAGATTTCATCAGAATAAAATCACATAATCATGACAAACATATATACATCACCCCACCTAACCATTGGTCAATGTAATTACATCATTTCCTCAAGAAAAAAAAAACAATTTACAAAGTTAATACAATTGTTAAAACTTGATAGTCTTGCATAAAATCAAATTAAAAATAGAACTAATAAACCTATAACAAATACATCGATTTTAATTTTAAAACAGAACTCAAGGAAATTCTGTCATTGAGACCTGGTACTTGGCAGGCATTAGTTTGAATCTGCCATTTAATTCCTTAAATTCTAGCCATTCATCCGTTGTTCCCCCTCTTGCTCCAAGGTCAATATGGTCTATCACCCCAAACTTAAAAGTATGTGTGGGGCACACACAAATGTGCTTGTACAAAGCACTGTTTATGTTTTTATTCCTGATGTCATACAAGTGTTGAGACACCCTTTACCTCAGTGCTCTTTTGGTCTTACCAATGTAGAAACTGTTGCATAGATCACACACTGTGACATACACCACCCCCTTTGAGTAACAGAAGTATTTCTTCCTAGGTTTTACCATACCATAACCAGTGATTTTGATGGCCTCACCTTGAAACATGTCTGGACACTGATTACATCTCCCGCATTTGTAACAATCACCCAGTATGGATGCACTAGAGTCTCTTTCTAATAGACCCTTTAGACTAACTTCCCTCTTGTACACTATAGTGGGCTTGTATCCCACTACTGAGTGTACTTCGTTATCAGTAATGAACATGTCCCATAATCTACATATAATGTTCCTGATGTCATAGAAGTTAACACTAAAAGGAAGAATAAAAGCTCTTGAAAAACTATCCTGTCTCCCAGTCTGGATTGCTCCAGTGGGACCATTCTTATTGGACAATAGGTAAAAAAATGTCCCAATTTCCCTTTTTCTAATTACCTCATTGGCAATGTCCTGAACAAAATTGCCAGTGTAATCCCTTCCGGGCAGCATGTTTTTTAACTTGGCACACTCACTCAAAAAATAATCCAGTCCTGACACCATTCTAGCTAACCTAACAAACTGGCCCTTGACTAGGGCTCGTTTTTGGTGCACCGGGTGCCAGCTGTCAAAATGCAACAATGAGTTTGATTATGCTGGCTTCCTATACAAATGACAAGTGAAAGCCTTGTTTAGGTATGTATTTTTATATTTTTATTAGTTGTATTTTTAATTAGATTTTTTGCAAAAATATCAAGTTTTAAGAATTTTATTAACTTTGTAAAATTTTTTTTTTGAGGAAATAATGTAATTACATTGACCACTGGCTAGGTGGAGTGATGTATATAAGTTTGTCATGATCATGTGATTTTATTCTGATGAAGTCTGAAACTTGATGAAAAGCACTTAAATAAACTTGGATTTTGCTGGTGGTCTTTCTGCACGCTTCTTTCATTTTATCGATCTTCCATGATAAGGCTCACTTCTGATACAAACAACTCTGCCTTAAGCAGCAGTGTTTTATAGTATCAGGCTTTTTTTGGTGGCCCTTTCATATTCTCAGGTTAACCAGCTTCTAAACTGCTGCTGTAGTCCTGTTACCTAACACCAATGAAATGCAAGTTAAAGTTTTATTTTTACATACCTGAAACTCTGAATGTTTATGAAAATAATTTTATTACACTGTGAGAATTTTTTACTGTCTTCCTTTATTATTTCTCTAAATTCTTGTATCGTAATTCTTGCTGTCTTCTTTGACTAATAAATATAATTGACTTTTCTTGTGTCTCAAATAGTATCTGAAATGTTTGCCTTGAATTTGACCTTTATTAAGCCTTCATCAACTCACACATTCACAGAAAATGGGTCTCAGCCCAACTGGATATCCCAGTAATCAAATCATAACAATGGAAATAAGTAAGTAAGTAAACAGATAAATAAATACCAGTTTACATCTGTATTAGTGAAACTACTAACACTAGCAGTACTAAAGAAGTGTAATAGCCTATGAACATAATTATTAAAAGCACATGTATTTGCAACTTTACAGATCCCAAGTCCAGAGCATTTAAGCAAAAATCAAAGCCAGAAAAAAAAAAATTGTTGGAGACTGCAAGCCTTCCTGCGGCCTCTTGTATGGGTAGGTTTGCCCAACCATATTCTTTCACCCAGTGTATTTTATTATTCTCATTCAAAGGTTAGAGCACTTTACACAAAATAATGATCACTAATGCAGTTTAAAAATGTAAAAAGAGAAAATGTATCTTTCTATATCTGTAAGACTGTAAGGTCACAGGCAGTATAAAATATACCATACAATTTAAACAGCAAGAATTTGTTTTCATAAGGCCAGTGCAACAACAAACAAGCTACTGCCAGAGTAAGAAGTATCCACTAACATATGTGATATGTGCAATTTGCTACTGAGCAACTGACACTAAGCTGAGTCAATACTATCAAGAAGAATCATAAATACATATTTATTGTCTTGTCATTAGTGTAATTTATTTAACTATTTAACTTCTTTGACTAGGTTGGTAGAATTGACAGTCCCCTCCCCCTGTACTACTGCAGAGGTGTTAAAACTGTCATTGCATCAAGAGACCCTTGCAGAATCAGTTCCTCTTGGACTACCAAAAAAAAAAACCCGAACAAAAGCCTGCAATTTAGTTACTTTTCTGGCTGTAGCTGGATAACTTATAAGTATAGTGTAAAACAAGATCTGAGCCAAACATAAATGATGGCGATTAGAGACAAAAAGAAACAGTCCTTTTACAGAATGTAAAGAAGATAACAGTGAGTCACACAAATCCCATTATATGTCAATGACATGGGAATTCACAGTTACTTTCTTATGTCTGGCATGAGTCATACAAAGCATTATGGGAAAAAGAAAGGGCTGAGGGAGAACAAGATCACATTGATACATCAAGCCCCATTGGTAGCCATGTTGTGGAAAACAGTCTGAAATTACAAATAAAACAGAGTGATTTTGAGGTGTTAAAATAGGTCAGGAAACAAAAACAGAGTGAAAAAAAACAAATGTTTTTAGTTCTAGGATGGAACTTTCTTTTAAAGGAAAGGAGAATTTTTTTTCTTAGTTTGTTTTGTTCACTGACACTGATAGCATTTTTTGTTTTTTTTGTTCCAGTTGAGTAGTTGAGGAATGTGCCAGATCAGGGAACAGCAGGGGTTGCCAGAATATCTAGCTGAAATTCTGATGAAAGTCAGTTATAAATTAGCAGTAGCACTGATCAGAGTAATTTCATTAGAAAGAGTGCGGACTCTGCTTTCATAGACAATCTAAAAGGCTAGCGAATCACAGTACCATCAATGTAATAAACAAAAAGAGGACCATCAAATATTATAGAAGCCTGACCTTCATCCTGGAATGAGTACAAAGAAATATTGTCAGACCATTTGAAAAAACAGTAAAAAAAATATATATATTTTCTCCTAGTGCTATCAATGTAAATATATATGAGGGGAAAACAGAGTTATGATTTGTATGCAATGTCAGCATTTCGGGATGAAGACAGACAGAAAAATAAAACCACATCAGAACTGCAGTCCCAAAATAGCCCTTTTGATATATAAGAAATTAAAGTAAAATAACAAATAGTGATTGTAATGCATTTTTAGTGCATGTAATATTAACATATGATGAAACATATATGTTTTTCACTTTTAGGGTACTTTTTTTTTCCTTATAAGAAGTTTTTATCAGTACTCTGTACAAATGAAATGCCCAAAAGACAACAGTCTTTAAAATGGTCTGCAAGAAAGATGATATCTGGAGCATATTTTAACTAGTTGTAGAATGAAACCAGATGAAATAGAAATGGACACAATAAAAGTTCCATAGGAAAAGAGACCACAGCTCTGTCTCTTGTGAATCAGACAGAAATTTTTCCCACTCTGCCACCCCATTACTGTTGTGTTCTTAAACACCACTGTCTTTCTAGTTGCCTGGCCCTTATGTTAATTTGACCATATATCTCATTTCCTATCTGCTTTTACTGGCTGGTGTGAGTAAGCACAAAATTATCATTTTGTGAAATCACTCCCCTTCAACTATTTAAATTTATTGGGCACCCTACTGTCTTCCATAGTACCAGAATACAAAAGTGACCACCCCCTTTCAATCTTTCTTACTGTTTTAAAAATAATGACTCTCCATTAAAACTTAACTTTTAGACAGGTAAAACTTGTTACCTACTTTCACATCTAACTCCTCTAGTGCACACTACAGTGTTTAGGATAAACCATTTTTTTCATCTTACCTTTAAGCATCTATTGCAAGACCATCAATTACTGTAGAGCCCACATTCTGCCTCTCAGTAGTCATCTTGGGATTAGTGATTCTGCTTTCTCCTGGTGAGAGAAGGAGTGCAGTTACATTATTTCCTGGAGACTGCTGATCACCAGAAAGCTTAATAACTGCTTGATAGATGACAGCTTAGAATCTGTGCTTATATTCTGATTCTGGTGAGAGTAGGAGCAGAGTGCATTGATTCCAGAGTGTTTCTGGTTGGAGAGTGAGTGTCTGTGCTTAACATACCTGATTGGTCTGGTTGCTATTTAAGGCATCTACCAGAAAAAGGCTACAAGCCTGCAGACCCTTGCATCATCTTAGACAAGACTGTGGATCACCAAACAGGCCATGGCCTGCTTCTATTCTTGGGATAGGTGATAAAACTAGCTAGTTTTAGCTAGAACTAGCCATTTATTTAGTCACAGCACTCAAAACTGTTTCCTTGTGCTCAGCACATGCTCAGAACTTGTTGCAAGCAGTAAATAAACTACTAATTACTAGAGCACTTGACTTTTCTCACTTGTCAAGAGGAAAACAGTTCTTAGTACTTAAATTAATAAGCACCTATACAGGCATGTCCATGGGTCAGCTCACGGTGTTTTCTTCTGTCCACCTGATGAATCTGGGCATCTTGGGGCAATCTAGTAATTGCCTCATGTACACTAACAACCCTCTCCTCCTACCACCCAACACTACAACCTGTGAGAGCTGCACTTATATAGCCAAACTGGAAGCCAAGCTCTCTCCTGCCAAGACTAGACTAGACAGTCAAGAGGAGAAGGTTAACACCTGCACCACATCACACTCAACACATAGTCCTTTAAAACCCACACTACCAAAACCCACACATAGAAACACAAAGCACACACCCACATTCACAAAGGCTCTCAATAAAAATCTGCCCAAGCAACAGAGACCTCCCAAGCTGAAACACAGACAACCACCACCCCCAACACTACCCAAATGACACATAGCTCACAAAATCAGTGTGCCACTCAACCTCAACCCATAAGGCAAAACAACATACCCAACACACTAGTCATAGGTGACTCTATAGTCAAGCACACTGATGTCCCACTCACCAGGCTAAACAAGGAGAAAGTTACTGTCAGCTGCCTATCAGGTGCCAGGATCTGCCACATAATGCATGCACTCAGGTCACTCCACAACAAGTACAAATACAATTCTGTCATTGTCCATGTTGGTGTGAATGACCTGAGACATACCTCCCTTTACTACATGAAAAGAAACATGGAGGAGCTCTCGGATCTTGTAGCCTAAGCTGATATGACCTAGCCCTGAGTAGCATCCTGCCATCACCCAGAATGATACCACAGTACAAGGACAAAATTATTGACTTCAACAATTGGCTAAGTTTCTGGTATCATTCTAAGGGGATCCAGTATCTGTCTGCCTGGGATGACATGGTCAACAGACCATGATGCTTTGCCAGAGATGGCCTGCACCTGTCACCCCTGTGATTCTGGACACTTGCAAAGGCTCTTGCCACCCCTATAGTGCATTTTGTAGCCAAGGTTCAAATGCTAAATTCACCACTGTAACAGGTACAAGCAAGCAAACTCTGAGGGTAATGCTACTCAATGCTAGAAGTCTAAACCTCAAAATGCACTCACCCGAGGCACTCCTTAAAATGGAGAATATCGACATCTGTACAATGACAGAGACCTTGTTCAAGGCTCCAGAGACCACCACTGCATTACCAAGCTATAATTCATACAACACCTTTCAGCCACCTAACCTGGACCGAAACACTAAAGGTGGAGGTGTGTCCATATTCATTAAGGATATTCACACATCCAGGCTAGTTGCTCAACATAATGCATCCAAAGTTATCCAAGTGCATCTAACACTGGGCAAGACTGCAATTCAGGTTGTAGCTTGTTACAGATCCCCTACCATGCCCCAGGATTCCCACTCTTCATTTCTTAAGATACTGGAAGATATTAAGGTACAACCCAATACCTTAATTATGGGTGATTTCAACTACCTCACCATCAGCTGGGAAAACTACTCATGTACCAAGTCATTCGCTCAACATTTTCTGGAATTCATAAATTCCAAAGCCTTGGATCAGCTTGTCCACACCCCCACCAGAGGCAGCAATATTCCCGATCTGGTCATTACCAGTATGGGTAACTGGTGTTCCACTCCAGAGGTCAAATCCTCGCTGGTCAGATCTGACCACAAGCTAATCACCCTAGGCATCCATATCCCACCCCCACCCCCCATTAAGGAAACCACCATCAAAAACTACTCCAAAGCCAACTTCATGCTTCTTAAGACAGAAGTGGCAAACTTCACAATACCCATGCAGACGGAAAATAGATGTACGACTGCTGAATCTTACACAAATGCACTGTATAAGCACATACATGAGTGCATAGATCGTGCCATCCCCAACAGAACCAATACACTATCCTCCAAAAACAGGAAGCCAATCTGGTGGTCCCCTGCCATAAACAAACTCTACAAGAGAAGGAAGAAGCTGTTGCAAAAAAAGAGTAAAATCACAGGATTGGAGGAACTCCCTAGTCAGCCTCAGCAAGAAGCTGAGATCCCTCATAAAATCCTCCAAAGCCAGTTATGAAAATAAAATTGCCACTGATTCCAAAAACAACCACAAAGCATTCTACAGCTATGTCAAGAATCTCAATGGCAACACTCAGATCTGCTCTGAGCTACAGCACAAATGGCACTAAATATACAGAACCAACTGATATTGCTAACATCCTGGCAGATAGGTTCAGTGCTAACTTTACCTCCCTCTCACTCTACAAAGGGCCCATCTTAATAGTGGAAGAATGCAAAGCCCCTGTAATCATGTATGAACAAGTAAAGACCACACTCTCCAAAGCCAAGAACACAGAATCCATGGGACCAGACAACATCCCTGGCTGTGTACTGCACAAACTACAGAATGAACTGGCACTCCACCTAAGTACCATGTTGAATCATAGCCTCACCTTAGGCTATGTGCCTACTGAATGGCACACAGCAATGGTTATTCCACTCCACAAAGGGGGTGCCACCATGGACCCCAGAAACTACTGCTCCATTAGCCTGATGAGCCTGGTCTGCAAGGGCATGGAATGTATCATCTTGAAGCTTATAAACAAAGACATAGGTAACCTCCAAACCCTGGAACCTACTCAGTTTGAGTTTGTAAAAGGTAGAACATGTCTACTAAACCTGATTGACCTCTTTGAAGTAGTCACTAGAGCTGTAGACGAGGACAAGGTAGTGCACACAGCCTATCTTGACTTCACCAAGGCTTTCAGTACATCCCCCCACTCTGGAATTATAGATAAACTCACTAAATTGGGCATAAATCCCTATGTCACAAGATGGGTGGCCAACTGGATCACTGGCAAAAGCAAAAGTAGCCAACTCCAAGTCTGACTTCAGACCGGTGATGAGTGGAGTACTACAGGGATCGGTCGTGGGTCCTCTCCTGTTCGGCATCTACTTCTCTAAAGTGCAGGCCAACAGAGAAGGTCTTTGGCTAACAAAGTTTGCAGATGACTGAAAACTGGGAGCCATAATAGAATCATGTAATGATGTAAACATTCTACAAAAGGGCCGCACACAGACAGATGCTTGGTGTCAAAGTCATGGCCTCAAGCTCAATGCGAACAAGTGCATTGTCATCCCCTTTGAGAAAAACTCAGTACCCATGAACTACCACATAGGTGGTAGCTCACTAAACACTGAAAGTGTGAGAAGAGACCTCGGGACACATGGACAGTAGTCTCTCCTTTAATAACCACATCACCACAGTAGTCTGGAAATCCTTCTATGTGGCACACCTCATCACAAAAGGGTTCTCCTCTAGAAAAAAGGGGGTCATTGTTCCTCTCTACTCATCCCCCATCAGATCCATTATAGAGTACAATGCCCTGTTTTGCATGTATCTCACAAGACACCTACAACAATTGTAAAGGCCACCAAAATACCTCACAAAGAGGATTACAGACCTCAAACAGATGCCATACACAGACCGCCTCAAAAAGCCAGCTCTACTCTGTCGCATATCACCTACTCAGAGGCGATCTCTGCCTAACATACAAAGCTATGTCAAACCCAGAGCTGTTGGACATGTTACACATAAAGAAATTCCAATCTCTCCCAACTACATGCTCCAGGGACCTAAACCTTGCCACCACAATAAACAGAACATGCTGGAGGGATAGATTCCTGTCCCAGAGACTTCCCATACTCTGGAACAAACTACACTTTCATGTCAAGCAAAGCTACTCATTGGTCCTCTTTAAGAAAAATCTTGACAACTGGATAGGATATAGAAAATTCACCCCGGGGATCACTTCTGCTGCACTGCTTGACAAGGGCACAGGAAAATAATTTTCTTGGGTGGTGAAAGCCAGGGAACCTTTTTGGCTAGGCTGTGCCCCCCCGTGTGTTCGATGTTTTGTGATTCGGACATATGCTAGTCGAGCATGTGTCCAAATCTCCCATATACATATATATATATATATATATATATATATATATATATATATATATATATATATATATATATATATATATATATATATATATATATATATATAGACACATATGAGAAACCTTTGATCTCCCTCTACTCCTTCTGCCAACGATGTTTCAGCTTGCAGCTTTTCTTCTCTCACTTTCTTTGTTGCCTTTCCACCTTCTGGTATATGCTCTGTTTTTTGCCAACTCAAACGTTTTACCTCTCTATGTTACGACATTTCCCTTCTCCTCTTTTTGTCTGTTCCTCAGACCTTTCACTATATGCACGAGTGCCACAATAACAATTTCCATAACATTTTCATACTATCAATCTATTAGCACTCTTCTTCAGTTATATATCACCATCACCCCCAGTTTCTCATAATCCACTCTTTTAAAATCCCATATAATTATATTGTACATTGGCTTTGTATACTTTCCTTCCTCCAACTCTGAATATACACTGGCATGATCAGTTAGATAACAGTGTTCTCCCTGATCTCCCTCTACCTCAGTTATGACCACATCCAAAATATTCTTCTTTTAATGACCATCACTACAGCTCTGTACAAGTTGACAGAAACACTCAGTGTACAAGAACTTAACCAGTGCTCTTTGTCTCTTTACCCAGGATCTCAGAAGCCTCCAGACTGGTTCTGACAGATTCAGATGATCTCACATGATTGTAATCTATTTCCTCATACCCTCTCTCCCAGTTTTTCATATTCCCATCTTAACATACCTGGGGATGATAAGTTACCTGTCCACCAGCATTCTCCCCTCCCTACACCTGCCCACCAGCTGATTACCTTACATTATTACCCTGTTTTTGCAAGCGTCTAACTATTGACCTCACATTTACTGCACATCTTTATGTAGATCACTTCTCTACTTCTATCCATCCCTATTATGTCATTTCTGCAGAGACAATCCCTAGACATCTATGTACCCCACCACTCTTGCCACTCACCCATGCTTCTTTGATAAATTCCCACCCTTCCATCCCCTCCTGCATCATTTCCAGCAGGTCTCCATCTCCTTACCCAGATTGCAGAATGTTCGCTACACATAGTAATACCGCTTTATGTCCATTGTGTTGATTATTCTTCTAGTTTCCATCTATTTTCTGCCTCTAATACTGCCTGACTGCCTAAACCTTTTTCCTATATCTGTGGCATCACTTCCCCTTCCATCTTAATTTAAAAGTTCAGTTTCTAAGATGTGCCTATCCATCCCAGATCTGAGCATTATATAAAAACAGAGTCTGCCAGTGACATAAACATAGTCATTTTTGGCAACTGTCTTCATCTTCCAACTAATAAAAAACCCGTATTTTCTTGCCATCTGCAACATCTAGGTACTATACTGTCCAGTCTGCTTCTCTCTCTGTATACTGACAGAGATGATGGTTGCAAGGATACTAGCCCATGGCCAGTCATCTCTGTGCTACCATCCTTTGCTCCGTAATATTTAATTTGTCTCTTCTGACTTGTCAATGGTGCCTACAGGCAGAGACATGTAAATATCTCACTTTTCCTTTTACCAATTTCTCTTACCTCTTACTAAGTTAGACATCTGAGTATGGTTTCACAATTATCTGGCCTCATCTCTCTACCCTATCAAAATTATAAATCCCATTAGTGAATAAGACTTGAATCCAAAAACACATTTTCCCTCTCCTCTTGTTGAGAAACCCTTTTTCTTCTCCCCACACTTTTTGCTTCTCTGTTCTATGCCGCCTTTCATGCAAATATTTTGGATGACATTCTACAACCCACAGCTACTCAGTCTATGTGCTGGTTGATTTCCTTTTTCCCTGCAAAACATATCTCATCTATTCCCATCTTTCCTGCATTGTCACAATCCATCCACCAATCTGCCTGAGTGTCTCTCTCTGCACACCTCCCATCTGACCTCATCATTGTACTAAAATCTGCATGTCCCACCTTTAGATCTTTCTCCTCTTTCATGCCTGGCCAATGCTTCTTGCACCGGCCCATTCACCTTGACTTTATTTTTCTTTGTTCTCTCCTTTTAAGGCTGTATATCTCACATTCCCCATTCCTCTTACTCTGTGCCTCTTTACTTTGTTGTACTAGTTCTTTTAACCTCTGCTCATATCATCTTGTCGTCTGATTTTTTCTTGATAGTATTTTCTACTCTATCCTGTTTACTGTCTCCTGTGACCCTCTCTTCAGTGCCACTCTGTCTTTTTTTCATCTTACTAGATGTCCTGTGCCTTCAGTAATTCCCAAATTCTCCCTTTAGTTTTTCCATTCTTTTGCAAAGTCCATGCTGTCTGTCACCCCAAAGCTCCCAGATCCAAACCTCTACCTCACATGATAAGGACATTTTTCAGTGTTCTTCTTGCCTAGTCTTTCCTGTTATTTCATGCTGCCCTTGTCTTGCATACCCTTCTTTTTTATCCCTCATGTTTTATTTTGTTATGTTTTAATTTCTATAGCAACATATGCACATCCTGCTAGACCATTCTACCTCAGGTGCATCTAAATTGACCAAATAAGCAAATTCTTGTCATGTGAAAAGTTAGTACTTAAACAAATTTACATTTTTAAGAAGCAGATAATCTATTCTTAGCTACATATTTCATATATCGAGCATGCATAAAATATTTTTCTTTCCCTACTGATCTCTAAAATTTTGAAAATGAAATAATAAAAATGAGGCAACATTTCTATAATGTCAAAAAAGACTGAAATATGCAGCTCCCTATTCTATAAATCTAGAAAGTTATTTCAGACATCTGACGCAACACTGAGTCTGATGCATCACATGAACCTTAAAAAAAACATTTTATCAGCACTCTCGCCCAAATGTTTGGGATCTGCCCCAACTCTTTATCATACAAATATAGTAGCTCAGAAGCAACAAAACATTGAAGGAAAAGGGACAGTAACTGACAAAAAAAGTTTCTGGAGCTTACTATCAACAAAAACAACAGCTTATGAACTACATTGTTAATCACAGACAACAGCGCATGAACAAGCATGAACAAAACTGTTATTTCAAGATATCATGCACATCAATTTATACTTCTCCAGGTTACTTCTTACCTTAAATAACCAATTCAAAAATAAAGAAAAAGCTAAAAATTCATCTAATTCATGTCAAAAATATAGTAAGCTTAAATACCATGTCTTATAATTTCCTTCCAAAGCTATTCTCTAATTATAAATTAGGAAATAATTCCACAAAACCTAATATGTTTATATCATTTTCAAGTGAACTATTTTAAATGGATTCACAAAATGAAATTCAAGGCGGCTGTGGAAACAGTTGTATATCAATAAAGTGAAAACTATTAGAATATGTAGTTGATTTGGTAATTAAAATATATAAACTGAGAGACAACAGATAATGTAAACTTATACATATGTGTGTATGCGTGTTGGTGTGTATTTGTATGGGTCTATATAATTTCATCAAATGGGTATTCAGCGAATACCCAGTCATTGAACAACTATTTAATGACGACACTCTTCATCGAACAGCGGATTTTAACTAGGGAAAACCAGTGGATGTCCACTGTCTGGAATTTGCCCTTTTCCCCACTGTAGTATGATCTCAGAGTTGGTTTATTTAGTTAGGGAAGTGTGGGGGTGTAGCCCCCACTTTAGCAGGTTTTAAATTTTGGGGGGGTTGCAGCTGCTCAGTTGGACAACCACTTGTGTGCCCTAGTTAAAATCTGCTGTTTGATGAACAGTGGCTTCAATAAATAGTTGTTCTATGACTGACTATTCACTGAATATCCATTCAATGACATGTCATAGACCTGTATTTGTATATATTATCTGCGTGTGTATGTCTGCATATCTATATCTATTTCCGTATTAATATATATATATATATATATTAATGGTTATAACTCAAAAGGTAGAATGTAAATCCCTTCTTCCCACCTTACTCAAGTGTCCTAACCCTAACCGTAACACTAACCTTAACTGTCCTCCCAGCCCTACACATTATGTTGCTTAAAACACTTCCTCTACCAGTATCACTACCCAGATGACACGTGATCTCAGTTCTGTAGCTGAAGTTCACTGATATAGGTTAGGTTTTAGTGGGAGAGAAGTATTCAGTATTTTGTGATTCACTCCTTGTAGTCATTCATTGCTTTATGATTCCCTCTTTTTTCGTGCTACCATTTATGATCTCTCACTTTTGAGGTTTCTACCTTTCATGAAATAATAATTACAATATGTGATATGTACAAGCTTGGGCATTGCAATGTAATGCTAGTGCATGCTCTGTTCAGACATTTTCTGAGCAGCTGCAAAGCACAGCATGCTTTTTCCCATATATAAGGGGACTGCTGCCCCCCCCAGCACAAATGGGTTACAGAGTGGGACGCAGCTTGCCCCTTGCTTGAGTTAGCCCAACCCTATTAATATATCACCTCCCCAAGTCCACCTGGTATTCAGAAACTTGAAGTCCAGAGACTGTTACACTTGAGGCAGCTAGGAGTAATCAATCATATGTTTAGTTCCTTTTTAGATAAATCCTTGGTGATGGGATCACTCAAAGTCTTTTCTGACCTTGGTTGCAGATCTTCTGCCTTCTCTTAGATAGACATATAGATATATAAAACAGTGTAAGAAACTTCTCTGTGTGGAATATTTTCAGTCCATATATCTCTTGTTAATACCTGTATATTAATCAGATCAGACAATTGTATCTGATCTGCTTCTGTATCATTCCAGATAGGTACAGTTATTAAATTTTTTAGTCTGTCATTATCCATGTTTTAAAATGCTGGCATTCCACACCAAATTAGGGATCCTTTGATGGAGCAAAAACCTTGGTCTCAGAAACCAAAGTACCAACAAGAAAAAAAAACAAGTAATCTCCGTGGTATCCCCGAAGTCTCAAACAACCCACTAAACAAGTATGACATATCAGAAGCATGACAAAGAAGTCCCCATAAATAACTCTTGCTTCATATGTCTAATAATAAAGTTATACAAACCTGATGTTTAAGAATAGGAAAAACATGAACTTTTAGATGTCTGTGTATTATATTATGCACAAACACATACACACCTGTTATGTGTTTCCATAATATTTGGGTGGCGCAGTGCTACAGCGGTTAGCATTGTCACCTCATAGCAAGAGGTTCTGCAGTTTGATTATTGGCTGGGGTGCCTTCTGTGTGGAGCATGCATGTCCTCCCTGCATTTGCAAGGGTTTCCTCTGTGTGCTCCGGTTTCCTCCCACATTCCAAAGACATGTGCCTGGACCATTTCTCCCCGGGCCTCCGCCAAAGATTGGCTCTGTTCAAATCAAACTTTAATGGTAAACAAATGCTAAGTAAAATAAATTTATGAAAGTACATAATAACCTGCTGTATATAAAATACAAAATGATAGTTACATGACATGACCACCTGTGTTAATCTCTCAGGAACACTCACACACATGTTAATGTGAAAGTGCAAAATCATCGGTATATAATATACACATATCAGTATAGTCAAATACAGTGCGTATTATAATTAATTAGTATGTTCACAAGAACACATGCCATTGTCATGGCCTTGGATGAACGTGCCTGTCCAAGTAATCATAAAACGTGATTACATAACTTTACAGTTCCCATATTTATGTGGCTATGTGGAAACACGTATAGGAACCACATTTATGTGGAAACACTGAAAACTGTATAAGTTTTCTCACGTTTGGCATAGCATATGTTATATGTTTTTTTGTGGCCTGTAAGTGAGATATGCAAAACTAGTACATGGTGACAGAAAAGTAGTATCTGTCATACCTACCTTGCAAAGGATGATTGCATATGGACACCATTATATACTGATAGGTTGTTATGGTTCTGTACAGTCCAAGTGCTGGTTTATTTATTCATCTTAAGTCCATGAGGCTCATGCACCTACGACTTTTCTTTAATCTGATGCTGTCTTATTAACTGTCATTTGCTTAATATCATCCTAATCTCTATATGTTATTACACCCTTTTGTATTTGTGCATGCATTGCACATTGTGAAACCCATTCAATGCATACTGTGATGTGTAATAGTTCTGCAAATATTCTGATTTAGGATACTGGATTGTTCATTGGCCTTATTTGACATTGTGACTGTCCATGTAAAAAAATATTGTATTTATTTGACAGTGTAGTGGATGATACAATTGTAAAGAATCATAGGTGCATAATAATGTAGCTGTGTGATACTGATAGAGCAATTAAGAGGTTCCCAGCATTTTCAAGTAAAATTTCAACTAATACTATTGTATTAATGATTGTGTAATTCTCTCTTAAACCACAGCAAAGCACAGTCACAGAGTGTTCTATATGTCCTTAACTGTAATGCTCTTCACCTTTTAGATCCATAACCTTCACCAAACCTATGAGCTACAGCACTTCATGAAAGAGTGACAAATGTGCATCTGATGGCCTCATTACAAAATGCATAAGTCTTCTGTGAGATTCACCTCTCATAAACTTTATGTGGCTGTCATGTGCAATAACTCATGTCTGTGCAGTGGCAGTCATGTCACTCAGCAACATAACGACACTGTAATTATGATTCATACATGGCTGTCAGAGGTGTCACCAAGTTGCTGCATAATGTATACGAACAGAGGTAGAAGAATTAATATAGTGTTAACTGAATATTGTTAAATATAGTGGGTATTGCTGCTATGATTTCTGAAATCCAGTCTTTCTTCCACATGAAATATCTCATCTAATTTGGACATTGTCCCTGGCATGTGCCATGGGTTTTGGGTACATAGGGTGCCAAACATTTGTGTTTGTGAGCTTGCAACTGAGGAAAATTATTTTCAATCCAAAATAGTTTGTCATGTTAATTATTCATTATATATATTTTCAGTGTATGTCATGAACAGGAAAAAAAAACATCTGTTTTGGAGTATTTTGCATTCTTGGATACAGTGAGAGTGTTGGTTCTCTTCATATCACCTATTTACTCTGTATTTTGCCAAGTAGAATTCAGTGCTAATGCATTTGATTTTGCACATACATTACGATGGCTGAGAGCACTTGCAACATGATCTGGACTGCATTACTGGATGATAAGTATGCTTTGTTAATACAGATAGATACTTAATGGGAAAATCATGATCAGACAGGTAAGTGTACCTTCAATTAAGTACATTTTAAGTTACAAACTACTCCCTAAACATTTTCTAATTTCCCCCGAGGTCATAGGACCTCATTGTCTTGTTATATTAAATAAGTGGGTGTGAAGTGAAGGCTCCACACTAAGAGTTGTAAAATCCCCCCCACCACACAAACACACACACACACACACACACACACACACACACACACACACACACACACACACACACACACACACACACACACACTTCAAGCAGGCCTTGTATGTCAAAGCTATTATTAATTTTTTTGGTTTTGCTGCTATTTTTGTGAAATAAGCCATCACTTCAGATTGAGTCTTTTAATTGTATTGTAGTCATACAAGCAAGCTGAAGCTCAACAAATACTTGGTAAGAGATTACCTTACACCAGAGTTACATAATGGCCTTTCTTCTACTATATCTCCCTAAGTAATTACTGGTTTAAGTTTCAGTTTGATGAAAAATGATCACTGTTCAACTTGCTGAAAAAAAAAAAACTAAAAGACATGCTTTTTCAGGGATGCAAGCACTCCTGCTCCACCAATGTAGGGCACTTTATCCCCACATCTCCACTACATAAATAAATCAACTTCATGGTCACTGTGCCATGGAGAAAAATGAAAAGATTCCCCACAGACCTATCAATGCCAGAGCAATCATAGAAACTATATCAGAAGTGGTTCTATAAGAAAGGGAAAAAGAATCATACAATTGGAAATCCATGAGTCTGAGCTGACAAACTGAATCATCATCCTTGTATAACTCATTAATTAGTATATTAATTAATAACGTTTGTAGTTATGCCAGCTGTCCTAATGTTATATGCAATGCTATGCATGCTTACTTGACTCATGAGGCTAGTTCAGGACCTAAGCAGAGTGCGGGAGCCTGCTTGTATTTGTGTCTTTTAGGGACATTTAGTAGTTATTAATATTGCTTTATGCTTTATTGGCTCCTTGTATACCTGTAAAGTGTTGTTAGACATGAAATATGTAGAGAGTGTGATATGTTTTTTAAAAGCACAGTTTCATACCAGTGAGACTCAGTAATCTCAAAGAAATTGTGGACAAACAGTCTTTGGATGTTGTGATGACAAGACCCTAATTTAAAACATATCAGTAAGATGGTAATGGCTAACATACTATTAAATGAAGAGGTGTTCCCTGCGGTGCTAATAAGGAAGCCTTCCAGAATGACATAAAGTTTATTACGAGTTAGTTACCCAGCAGACATTGCCGCTGAAAAAGTAGGCTGCAGTCCAGTGGCAGTTTCATGGGTAAATTGCAATATAGTTTCCTATGGTTGCTTATGGTCAACAAAACATCAGGTGGCTGAGGGTACATTGCAAAGTGAAAGCTTCTTCACCAGTAATTAGATGATAAATAGCACTTCTGCGCTATTTAAATCATATATTATTTTTCTCAACACACGCCTCCTCTCCATGAATCTCCTCTGGCATACTGCATCATAATAAAAATCCTTCCTAACCACTATGTTATCTCACTCTCGCCAGTCATTCACCTGTCTCCAGCTACCCTATGACACTTTCTTCCTATCCCCATTTGGTCCATAAACTAATGCCAAATCGACTCACCTGCTTCTCTCTCAGGACTATCTCATTAATATCATCTACCTGCCTCATATACAACATTCATCTAAAATCCATGAAATCATCATCCAAGTCTTTGTTTGGATGACCCAACCATCTAAATTCCCTCTTCTGTAACTTCCCTCATTAATTTCAGCTCCTGTAGCATCATGGCATCCATGTCCTCCATAACTAATTTCATTGTCACCCTCTCCTTCTTAATGAGATTATCTATAGCCCTCACATTAGATGCCCCTACCTTCAATCCCTTTCTCCTCTTGTTAAGCACCTCCCTAGTACTACTCTACAGCTAGGTGTGTAGGCCTCTCAGATAAGTATCCCCAACCTACCTATGTTCACCCTCAGCATGGTACGGTGCCAGATGCTATTGATCATGCCTTGCATGGCCAGTTTAGACAAGGTATACTTCTGGTTTTCACCCTTACTCACTATCCTGCCACAAAACATTCTCTCCCCTCTGCTCTGTATCACCACTGCACCTCCCATCCTTACTCCCCTCTCCATCTCTAATCCTCCCAGTACTCACAATTACATCTACATGCTCCAGAAAACCTCTTGCTGCAGACTTCTTAACCATCTTTCAAATATCCCCATAGCACAAAAGAAATATAAAAAGAACAGCATCCCTGCAGTCGTCATCCCACTGCTTCTCATTCTGCCCTCTCTTTATTACATTTTCTACTTGTAGTTCATTGTTCTCATGTGTACATAGGGTATACCTTTTCCTTGAACTTTACAATCTAAAGCTTATTGCAGTAATTATAATCTACAGATAAGTGTAGCTAATCACTATCCCAATTACAACCTCCATACAGTCTCCATAAATATCCACAGGGACTCTTTCTTGTACTAACAGCACTATTAACTTTTATTTACATATATTTTTTCAATGTCACTCCTTTCCCCAACATTTAACAGAGTAATCTTCAAATGCATTACAACACAGACCAACATCTGTGTAAAATTACCTATGTATTGAATGATATAGCCTTTTTTGAAATAAATTGCAGCAAACAAAGATGAAAAAGCTGCAAAGGGACTATCAGGACTTCATGACAGGCTGTATTTTTACATGGCCTCATGAACAGGCTAGAACTGAATCTAATCCAGCAGTAGCATGTAATTTACATACCAACAATATGTCTGCTGAGCCCAGTGATGTTTTTTCAGAATGTTAATGATCAACAAAATGTGAACA
Organism: Protopterus annectens; assembly: GCF_019279795.1. Taxonomy (NCBI): domain Eukaryota; kingdom Metazoa; phylum Chordata; order Ceratodontiformes; family Protopteridae; genus Protopterus; species Protopterus annectens. The sequence continues at coordinate 1,805,086,441 of NC_056733.1, read as the reverse complement.
ATGCCTCTGTGGCTACAACCACAACAACAGAAGGTTCCATGGCTGCCATGGATCCTAATAGCAACATCTTTACTATGGCTCGGGCTGATGATATCATAAAGGTAACCAAACAGCCCAGTACCAACATGGGAGTGAGACCAAAAACCTTGCTTCCTTCTTCTTCATCTTCTTCTTTTTTTTTGCAGCAAGGAGCAGTTCTATGACTTTTCCAACTTTCCCAGTACCAGTAAGGAAGAAAACAGAAAACAGGCAAGGTTGCTCTGCACAAAGGGATGTGAAACGGTGGAGAGACATGAAATGACTGATTTTATTGACTGTAATGTATTTAATATATCTAATGTTCAATTGACTAAAGAAAAAATTGTTTTAGGTAAAGGATTATCATTTGTACCCAGTAGGGTGTCAGTATTAAGTGAAGTTATACTGAATTTGCACATGTTTGGGCGGAATGTCATCCTGAACAACATGTTTAGGGAAAGTAGCCATTATACCAATGTTATGAAACATTTGAGTACTTTTGTACCAGTTATGCACCCCACAGTTCATACTTTTTTAAAAACTTGTGAGTATAAAATAAGGCTTTATCTTGACAATGCAACATACAGGTTTAACAATTTAACTTATTTGGAAAGGCAAGCACTGCTAGATTTAATAAATGATGATAGACTGGTTATCAAACCAGCTGATAAGGGTGGGGCCATTGCAGTTGTGGATACTACAGCAAACATACAATCTTTGGATGCTCTAACTAGCGATATAAGTACTTATAGAAATATTTCACCTTTGATGGTTAAGCAATATGTATGTAATGTTGGTAAGACATTAAGGGCTTTAACAATAAATGGAGTATTAGATGATGACTTTTATGCATTTTAAGCATTGAACATCCAGTAATTCTTGTTTTTAAAGCACTACCAAAAATGCATAAAAATACCCTACCACCACCGATGAGACCCATAGTTTCAGGGAGGGGATGGGTTACTGAACATTTATCTATGTGGGTAGAAGCAAAGTTGAAAAATCTGCTTGCTCATTTTCCTAGGATTTTGAAAGACACTGCACAGTTCTTATCCAAATTGTATGATGCTTGCCAAACTTCAGATTTGAAGAATGTGTTGATGGTAACCATGGACATCAACCGTCTGTTTACAGTCATCACAAATGAATTTGGGTTAAAGGCAGTGTAAGAGGTACTGCATACAGTTAACATATATAATGAGAACACCATTTTAATTATGGAAACATTAACATTGGTGTTAGAAAATAACATCTTTCTTTGCAACAGAACACACTACAGGCAGGTACAGGGTGTTGCCATGGGCCAACTCTTATGCTAATTTAGTGTTAGCCTTCTGGGAAGATAAAAAAATATTTTTAAATGTGAACATCCATGGAAGACTTCAATAATTTGTTATGCCAGATTTGTTGATGATATTTTTTGTTGTGGGCACAGGGCAGTGATGAACTGTTAAACTTTGTTGATTACCTGGAGAAAACTACAGATTTTCTTAGGTTCTCACTAAAGTACAGCAATGAGACAATTGCCTTTCTAGATATCACATCAAATAAAAATGTAACTGGTAAGATAAACACCAGCTTGCATAGGAAGCAGTGCTGGAGAAATTATTATTTGAATGCACGTAGTATGCATCCCAGGCATAAGTTTTATATTATTATACAAGGGCAAGGATACAGAGTTTCTCGGCTGTGCACAGACAATAATGAGTTTCACAAAGAAATAGATGTGTTAAATGAACATCTTAAAAAAAGGGGTATTCAAAGGAAAATTTATTAAAAAATAAGAACAGTATAATATCTAACAGGGAAGCCAGGGCTAGGCCATGGTTTTCTGGTAGTAAAGAACAGCAGGGAGACAAACTGAAGCCATCTAATAAGTATGACAACAAACCCAAGGTAATGCTACGTTATAGTAACAATGTGCATGGGATATGTGATATTATTAAGGAAAACTGGAAGATACTAAGAAGTGGCAATCACTTGAAGGACATTTTAGATGAGAAACCTAGATTTACCTTCAAGTGAAATAGTAATATAAAAGACATGTTATGCACAGAACCTGGTTTGAAAAATAAGAAGAAAGCTGACAGTGTTTCCTCTGCACACATGACAACAGGGACTTTTGCCTGTAGGCATTGCAAAGCATGTTCATGTCTGAATGGTTTAAATTATTTTATAGATCCTGTTACAAACAAAAAATACACATTTGAGTTTTATGCAGATTGCCATACAGAGAATGTGGTTTACTTGGCATGCTGCAAGTCATATCCGAGTTTTTATGTTGGAAACACTAACTGTAAGTTAAAATCAAGAATATTGTATCACTTCTTGCCATCTATTAGATAAAAGGATAAACATAATGCATTATATCAGCATGTTTCTAGCTTTGCAGATCATACTTTTGTTTTTATTGTTCTGCATGTTGCACAGATGAAAAAAAAGGGGGGGGTATTGTCAATGACACAGAGTATGCAGAATTTAGATGGATTATTCAGTTGGCTACTGACAGCCCACCTGGGTTAAATAGTTCTGTACCTTTAAAACCAGCCTTAAAGAAAAGGAGGGTCAAGTATAGAAAGTAATTGGTTGCTTTTAAAATTGTTTTAATATTTAAAGACTGTCATGGTTATGTGAAGTTTGTCTGATGAAGGGTTTTTTAACCTGAAAGTGCTTACATTTTATAATATAAGATTTCGGCCAGTTTGGACTCTGTTTCGTTTGTTCTTGGATCAACATTTAAAAAAAATGCCAAAACAGTTTATCTTTAATGCTTTATATAACACTGTATTTAAGTTATCAGAAAATGTTTATCATTTATAGATTTTAACAAAAACATACCTAGAGATATACCATTACTTACTTAGGTCACTCTTCATTAAGTACCTCCCCTACTCAAATGGAAGAGTTCCATTCTGACCCCTTTAGAAGCAGCACTGTAATGAAAATATACAGGATTATTACCTGCTGCTTCATACTCCTGCCAAACAGTCACAGCAGTTTCACAACTCTTCCCTTAAAGCCACATTTCTAGATATTCCATACGTATGTAACCAAATCACATTCAAACATTTGTATCTGCCCCCTTTCACAATTGCAACTCTCTCTCTCTCTCTCTATATATATATATATATATATATATATATACATATATATATATATATATATATATATATATATATATATATATATATATATATATATATATATATATATATGTGTGTGTGTGTGTGTGTATAGGTCTACTTCACATAACCGAACGCTCAAATGTTCCAAATTCATATGGCCGAGACCATATGATCAAACATTTGAATGTTTGAAAATGTGAACTAGACCTGTAAAAATAAAAAAAAACACATTAAACTGTATATATATATATATATATATATATATATATATATATATATATATATATACACACACACACAACACTCTGAGATTGCATAGCAGTGGGGAAGGAACAGGCCTCTAAATTCCTCACTGATATGTGATCACATTTAATAGCCTTACAGCAGATCAATGCACATACTTGTCAACTAATTGTCTTTAATAAACAGGTAGTCAGCAAAAAAGCATTTCAGTTATAGGGGATCCAAAAGCAGGTGAAGGACAAATGATCAGTTGAACTTGCATTGTGTGCTGTTCCATCAGTCACAAAATTCACAAACATCAAACTGTCTAAATGGCATTCAAACCACTGTATTACTCCTTTTTAATATTTTTTACAAGGCAGTAAACCTCCCTGCTCCCTCACATGGGAGATGAGACCCCTGCTACTTTATATATACTAACTCTGAGTTAACACAACAGTGGGGAGAAAGTGGAACTTCAAGTCTGAAATGTACAAGTAATGTACCTGCTTGTTGACTCTTTTTGTCTTCAGTTAACACGTAGTCAGCAAAGGAGCAGGTATCCTAAGGACAGGATACACGAATATATGTGCATTCTGTCACTGTACTTGCAGACTGTGGGATACTGACCTTCTTGGTCTGAAAAATTGCAGGGAACAACTCACCTCCCCCCATGAATCTCTCATAACCCATCTCTTCTCACACCCATACAAGAGGTCTTCCTCCTCAGAAGGCTTATGCAGTGATATTTGGATACGAATCAAACAAACCCAGAAGAAAAAAAAGCACATATCAAGGCAATGACTGTTGGCCATCAACTCCAGTGCAACCTAATGGAGTACTGCTCCTTCCAGGGTTCCAACCACACAGGTTCTGTCCTTAAATCTGCCTATTAATTTGCTATTTCTCCCCTCATATATCCATCCGTCAACCAGAAACATGACAACTTTCCGCTACTCTCTAACCTTCCACTGATCTCTCTGACTCATCATATATCTCATCCGTGACATTCCTACGTCTGTTTCATGTGCTCATTATCCTTTATAGGAGAATGTTCACAAACTGACTGAGCAGTGGTCGTGTCCTTCTCTGCCACTGCATCCTTTATTTAGTATGGAAGCTGAATGTTATCAAAACATTGACCTGTTACCAGCTGAGGTGTATAATGCTGTTTCCCATCTGCTTGCACTGACTTCCATTGTAATGTCTGCAGAATATGAATTGTATCAATCTTTTCTCACCCTTCTTCTGAGCAATGTGTAACTGAGGACACTGACACCCTGACTGCCTCCATTTTCACCACACTGCAGACCCATGCTAACCTCCTTGCAGCTCTGTACAGCTACCACTGATATTTTAGCAGAGATCACCTGCCCCTTCCTGGTTAGCTTCAACCCAAACAAGTAAACAAGCTCAACTGCTACAACTTCATGGTGCAATATGAAATCTGCTGAGGCCATCTGAACTTTCTTGGTGTGAAATTCTAAGGAAATATCTTCAAGTAACTTCAGAATGCAGAGAGATATCTTGAAATCTTTCCTTAATACTGATTGCATGACCATCCATTCTTTACATCTTTAATCAAGTAGCTTAACTAAAAGTGACCACGATCACATATCAGACTCAGCAGGAACCCTCCCCCATTCTGAATAACTAACGTTTATTGAATGCTGAAAACAATGAAGGGGCAGATGCTGTACAAATGTAGGCTTTTTGAGCCATATTACCTTACTGATAGACATTTTTATACATTATTTGTACTTCAGTATAAATTCTACTTAAACATATTTTACACTAGGATTTTATATTACAACCATGTTATCACTTTACATGCCAGCTTACGCTGATGCTATTTAACTAGAGTTCTGCTGTACTGTGTAAGGTATTTTGATGTATATGTGCTTGAATGTCATGATAGTGAGTGCTTAACATGCTTCTGCATGGTGATGCTTGATACGGACGGTTCAGAGAGCATACAACACTCAGTCAGGTTTGTAATGATAGTCAGTATATGGAGACATAACTTTAGTATTTTTAAAATGTTGGTGTATATTGTTGCAGATTTACAGTTGTGACATTTACACTTTATGTAGATGTACCGAAATGCCTTTGTAAGGTATTTAGCAATGTGCACTAACATTATCACTATCACATTTAACTTCGTAGTGAAAAGATAATGGTGAAATAATGTTATTACAAGAAATAATGATTTCACTGCTTCCTCATAAACTTTTCTTTGTTATTTCTCAATAGATCATCAAAGAGTTACATATGATATCAATATAAAAATGTATTTTTTATTATTTAAGAATTTCAATGTTGTGGTATTATGTATAACTATGAGGCAGTTTTCTTTTATGGATATGAATCTATATTATTCATTGTGATGCACATGTGACTTTTGTATGTCTCTGATGATTGCTTACATTGACATTGGCATGCAGAATCAATGATGTGGAGCAGACTTAATGGCAGTATTTCTTACTTCAAAATATATACATATTAATGTTATCAGATGATTTGTTCACTTTCATGATTTACATGTATATGAGTGAGACATTAAACAATATGATCTGACAGATGTTATGATATATGACATATATATTTTTAATCTTTTGCATGAGACAATAAAGTGAAACATATTGCTGTTTTCTCTGTTGTCAGATAGCATGTGGCAGTTTTTGTCTTCTTATTACTGTCCCGCTTTTGTGTACGAATGCTGACGTGCCAATGGTAGCCACTATTTGATTATGCCTTTGTAGAAAGTTTGTACTTATCTGAGGGGTCAAGGTCAGAGAGAGAGGCATGCTTGGCATCGGTGTATTGTATTCTTCATTCCAACATGGCACTTCACACAGGCACAACTGAAGAAAGACTTGTCAAATTCTTGCTGATTGTTTCTGTACTTACATTTGCTCTGTTTGGGATGTGCAGAAATATTATATTTAGTTAAATCGGTGATACATTGCTGTCACTATGGTGTTTATGGACACTACATTCCATTTGACTGTGACCAGGTATTTAATCTTTGATGAAAAATGACATTTTTATTATTAGTCTTATCAGTGATTCGTGATAGTTTTTATATATTATGCCGTAGTTATAGTAGATATAAATGTACAGTTTGGTTATGATTTGGATTATTTTATTCTTTCAGACTTCCTTTTTTGTGTTATTAAGTCTTTATTTTTTGTTCTTGTGAGTGAGTTGTTTAAGGGAGATGTCTGAAAAAAAAATTTGCAATTTTTTTGTCCAAACACATTTGTACTAGTGCCTTATTGAGTTTTTTTAGTTTTTATACCTTATATATTTCTCATTCAATAATGAAACACTCTCTTTACTGGAAACTAGGAACTATTAGTTTTAGTTCTAAGGGACACTGCCATTAAAACTAGGAAAGATAAAGATTAAATAGTAACATGACAATATAGATGATGTTCAAAATAATTTATAATTGGGTTGCATCTTGCAGAACTCAATTCGATAACAAGACAGCCATGTCTATTGTGAAAAGTTAAAAACTGACACCTGTTAATTTCTGAAGAATATAATTGTGATCCTTCGAGAAGAGATGCTGTATGTGTGGGTAAGGATAACAGATACAACCTCTATGATTATAGCATTTATCAGGGTATTTCCCTACTGTGAGGTGTAGTGATCACCAAGATATTATGTAAGTAGTATTGTTGTGGTTGGTGCAATCTTTTGCTGTGAGATGTGTAGGGCACATCAGAAAACATTAATCAGAGTTTATTAATGTATGCTGAATATTTGTACCTCTGAACAGGAGTATTTTGAATTGTTCTTTAAAATGCCCACAAACTAAACAAAAATTGTATTCACACATGAAAACCAACATCTTTGCCAAATATTGTTCAGCATTAATAAAAATATAATAACATGCCAATTTAAATGCAGTAAAAGAAATGTAATACCCAAGATAGTATACAAAAGAAACAATAAGAGTCCTAAAAATGAAAAATAGATAAAGCAAATGCACTTATTAATCGAAAATATCACAAACTACCATGTTTAAGTCAATGGTGGCACTGTTGGCACACATTCGAAGTTATAAAACACATTCCTACTTTTGTGCTACACATTATTGTAAAAATATTGCAGTGTAGTCTCTTCCACTCTTCCATATTTCAGTAATACGCTGTGAAGGTCGTGCTAAGGAGACTAACAGAAGAGAATATCTATATTAAAGAAAAGGTAAGAAGAGGGAGGTTCTGAACACCCACACAAGATTAAATTCTTCAAGGTGTTTAAGTTCAGAAAGATTAAATTTATTCCATATAAATCATATGAAAACTTATGACTTCAGCTTCTGTACTAGTGTCAACTACCTGTCAGAAAATGCAAGATTACATAAATGGAACTGAGAATGAATGTGTCAGTCCTCAGCAGGGAATGATGGATAAGATTGGGAAGAAAATAATCCATCACACATTTCCTCCATTCTGGTTTTGACCTTTCTAATCTGTTTTAAAGTCATTAGTTGGTTTGTTAACTTTAATCCTTTTCAATATACAGCTGAGTTTTCACCATTCCCTTAAACATATTGTATCAGTACCTTCACTAATTTAAGAACACATAAGCACCTCAAAACATCAAATTTGGTACTGCACAAAACATATTGCCGATTTAATGTTCTCAACAATGATTCTGAAATGGTGTCAGAGGTTTATTGCAACAAATCCTTGTTGGTTTCATTCTTGTCTGCTAAGTTTAAATGTTGTGCTTTTTACAACTACCTTTATTTTCCATGATACTGGCCTTGGACAGCTGCTGCTTACATTTCAAGTATTAAGCCTAAAGCCGAGTTTCCTGCCCAGGTCAACTATGAAGATCATGTTCCAATTGTTTTCTTTCAGTATTTAAGATTTGCATAGGAAATAAAATTAAAATATATGCTGAGCTACATAATAACCTAAATGTAAAAATAAAATTAAAGCATACACATGAAGCTAAAAAAAAAAAAAAAAAAAAATGAACACAGACAAATTAGAAGAAACCAAATCAGCTAATTAAACCATATGTTCCCAAAACTACATGCATTTTGGTATTTCTCCAATTTTTTTTAGGATTTGTATTGTCTTTTACTCTATCAGCTTAATCAGCTTTAGTCAACTATGAATATAACATCTAAATTTTCTCCAAAAGAAAGAAATAGATAATATTTTGCAACATGTATCCAAGTTAACACTGTATTATTGAAATGTCTTTAAATCCAGAGCACATTTGGCAGTTGAATTTGGCTATATAGTTTTCACTTAGCTTCTCTACATATTTCTAGAAGGAGAAAGAATTGCTATTCACACACTACTGACTGTTAAAAAAGACAGATCCTAGGATTCAGCAAATCTCTCTCTCTTTTTGTGATAATTACTCAGTTCACATTGGTCAGTTAGTGCGACTAAGAGATAGTCATTGACATGATATACATACAATGATAAACAGCTCATTACCATGTCTCTGAAATGACCACAGTGCTGTCAGACCTGACTATCCTAGTGTTCTTCCTATTTGCCCAAGCATAATGTTAGCAAATACAAGTTTTGCACACACACACACACACACACACACACACACACACACACACACACACACACACACACACAGTCTCACACACACACACACACACACACACACACACACACACACACACACACACACACACACACACACACACACACACACACACACACACACACACACACACACACACACACACACACACACACAGTCTCACACACACACACACACACACACACACACACACACACACACACACACACACAGGCATACACACACACACACACACACACACACACACACACACACACACACACACACACACAGTCACACACACTCACACACACAGGCACATGCACACACACACACACACACACACACACACACACACACGCGCGCGCGCACGCACACACACGCACACACACACATGCACGCACACACACACACACCATACCTCTCAACATCTTAGACCAAAAGAATCTGGACAAATAGGGACAGGTTTTAAATATTGCTCTTACAAACTTAGAAAGTTGATAGGTTGTGCATTAGCATGACTTTTCTGAATGATGTGGAGTCTTAAACTCAAATGCTTGTCATTATGTAATGACTTCAGTCCTCAGCTATTTAACAGAAAGGTACAGATTTTATGAGGAACACACCAAAAATATGATGCAAAAATCTGGACATTCCGTGAAAATCTGTACATTAGAGAGATATCACATACACACACACACACACACACACACACACACACACACACACACACACACACACACAGACAAACATACACACACACATGATAATGAAGCCTCCACAAACTTACACTCACCACTCACCTTTCTTTTATGGCAAATTAGCATTAGCCACTCCATAACACTACCGCTTTAGCATGCAGCTTCCCCAGAGACACTGCTCAGTTGTAGAACAGCCTCTGAACCAGAAAGACTTAGCATGATATGGAAACCTTCCAAGATAAGGCATCCACATTGTAGTAAACTCCAGAAAAATATCCTCCACTGTTTTTGGAAACAAAGTGCACTATCATTTGGTGAACCTGAATCTTTGTAGCACATTTGCTTGAATTTTTATGATCAATATCTGTACAAGATAAAAAGTCATTCTGGTGACACCTCAGAATGTTTGTTTTCCACTCACATTTCATGAGTAAAACTGCTTTTGAAAATAAACCTGTAGGACAGTTGTTCTTACAAAGATTCCAGAGCATTAAAACTAATCATGACACTAATATTTCAAGACACTGTCACAAATAAGTTACAAGAGAACAATACACAATAATATTAGCATTGTATATATAAAAATGCAAATAGGGTTGTAGTCAACAAAGTCCATGTGACGGAGTGCACCAAGAGCATCCAAGGTAAATCAATGTATTCTTTTGTTTCCTGAAGTTGCTATTTGGTGAAATATAATACTATCAGCTCTTTCAGTTGAACATGATCATATCTATATATTTGATTGCTTAGCCGCAGATTATGTGACTTGAATTCAGCCTATATTACTTAACAAGGCACTGTTTGTTTATCCATTTAGCTTTATTAACATAAGCTTGACATGCTTAAGCTTCTATACCAAATGTAGATAAGTCTTTCTCATCTATAGAGAACAGTTGAGTCTTTTTCAAGAAGAGAAATGACATCTCTCATTTGGACATACTTATATTCATTGCTTTTTTGCAAATAGGATAATCCTTCAAGTTAAACTGATGGTATTTATAAATGTCAGTTTCTTAGTTTTTACTAACTTCGTGTATCACCACTGCTTTAACTGATATTAGTAATGTTAACATTTTTTTATATTTGTTGTATGTTTTGATAAAACATCTGTTACTCTCTTTCATCTTATGTTGCTATTAGAACATTGTATTTGTGGAGATTTTTCTCCCCAGGCTTCCGCTGAAAACGGGCCAGCAATGGCCCAGTCGGACTATACTAGTAAACAAATGGAAATAAATAAATCATATATTCTGTTTGCTTTACACTCACCAGCAAGTCACTCAAGAGCACGCTGGAGATTTTACAGCTAAGAAGACAAAATAACCAGCAGAGAGTGAAGATTCAACAATTTTAATCACATTTCTAGACCTTTTTGCACTTTTGTTTTATGACTATGAAAATCTTGAAAAAGAATGGAGACAAGACTGACTCTTGTTGAAGACTTATTTCAGATTTTCATATATTTATCTTAGTAATAAGTATTCAGACAGAATTCTTGCTCCAAAACTAGGGGGCTAAATAGAATGCAGTGTGGCCATGGTACCCTGACCTTTTGTAACAGTTGTCACAACACATTCTGACTTCTTTGGTGATATATCTTCTCCAAGACAACAGAATGTATATTGGTACTATTGACAAATGCCCATACTCTCTTCACAATCTGTACAAAAACAAAACAGTGATCCATTCTAATCATGTTGAATCAAAAGTTTGACTAAATTCCCCTTTCTGAGTAGATCACCAAAGACTTTCATGGGAAGGCTGATTACCTTACTGAGACTGTGAACCACTGCCCCATTGTGACTATCCCAAATCATTGCTGCTGTTTTCCATCCAGCATTTAAAATCATGCTAATCACATCATCCCTGAAATGATCATCATGCCTTCACCACTTTTAATCAAATATCACCCATTTTTGCCATCTGGGCGCAGGCACTGTAGAATAGCTGAGTCACGGTAAGGACCTAGGTAGCATAAATGACCCCATATCACTAACAACATCTAGCATTTCTTCCTAAGTGGAGAGCACGTGACCATATTCTACAGTTCCTTGCTGTTCTACTTCCTGATAAGTTGAGGACTGTGTTTCTTACTGTTGCTGAGGACTGTTTCAGCAATGTTCTACTGCTCACTCCTGATGACTGTGAAAGTAAACAGATGGGATGTTTTAATTGTTTCTCTTATAAGAGACCTGAACTTAAAATCTTTTGTATAACTCTTGTCTTACTAGAATGCATTATAATGGCATCAGGACAATATCCTGTTTTAAAATCATGTTTACATTTATATAAATCAATTATTTTGGAAGCTTTCTGTGTTAATTATATGGACATCCATGTTTACATCTTTTAGTTATTATGCCATGGTCAAAGCATTATGTATTTGGCCATGACTTTTGATTTCAATATTTAGTATGCCGTTTCATAGTTTTAGGGGCTAAAGATCATATCTTGTTTTTATCTATGTTTAGTGGAATTTTATTTTCTAATAGCCATTTATTGATTAAGTTTAAAGTTCAATGTGGTTGCATTACACATTGTAATGATGTTATCTAATATACTGCATTAAATTCATTTGTATAGTTTATTGCAATAAATGGCAACTGGAATGTAACTATATTAAACAGATAACCAAACAAATTACGTACTCCAGCATCTGGTAAAATAGAATCCAGTATCATATAATGCATAAACAGCAAACTGCATTGAAATCCATGCAAATTATCAAATTATAACTATCTTAAAAAAGCTAATAAGTAATGAGCAGTTTAATGATCCAACCCTTAACTGCAACTTATATTAAATACGCCAAGGGAACTTCACATTAGAACAATTCAGTAAAATGGCTGCCCTGCTCATGGCCTTTTATGTGGTCCAGCTGCACTTCATTAATCTGCAGCAGGTGCAAGAGTGTCCTAGGTCATTCAACAACAGAGAAAAGTGTATGAAGAATTTTATCTCCCTCCCACCCTTACACCCTGTCCCACCCAGTGTCTCTCTTTTTGTTCATCCCTTTTGTAATTTGACCACAAAATTCCTTCACCTCCTTTTCCACTAGCTGATGTCACTAAGCATAAGTGTCATTTTGTGAAGTCACTCCTCTTAAGCTTTATAAATACATTTGACCACCCAATAAGTTCCATAGATTCAAAATGCTGAGTGCTCGCTAAGCCAATCTGTAATGATTTTTTAAACTTGAGTTGCTTGTCCTTACTATAAATTTGTCTTTGGAAGCTTCTCCCAGTCTCATTTCATCTGCACAAATTAGATGATCAGACTGGAAGTCCCTCCCCTTAGACTGCCAAAGCATGACAAACCCTCTGTTTCATACATATGTACCTGTGTAGTGCACAGCGCAATACACAGAAGTCTTAACCTCTTTTTTCTACTTTACTTTTAAAATTTAACACATCTGGGAGAAGAGTACCAGCCACAGGCCAGCATAATACTGTATTGGGATAAAGCCCTAACTATTGCTCATGTGACAGAGGTTTGATTATCAGCTCAGACATCAGAGTCATTGGTAGGGAAGGATGGGTATTTGTCCAAGACATTGTCTGTTGGAAGGCATGGCTTTCAAAGGGAGTAGCTCTCAGACTTTGTTGATGAATGCAGAGGTGGGGTATGGGTAATGAGGGTAGATCATAATAGTCCCCCTTGGCAGAAAAAACAGTTGCCAGCACCATCTCCCAGGATGCTCTTAAGATCCACACCAACCCCAGCTCACTGAGAGAAGTCCAGGGAGGAAAGAAGAGAAGGTAGATCTGGTAATGGCTTAGATATTGGGATGGCCAAAAAGAATTCAGCAGAGGCAAGGAGGGAAAAAAGACTACCAATTATTGGAGAGCCTTTTGTATAGCTTCTGTAATCTGCTATAATTACATACTCCCTCTGTTGCATTTACTTTACTCATCTAAACACCTAAGCACTAAAAATATGGAATTTGATCCTGCTAGTTTCACCTCTGTTGCTAGCTTTTTAGCACTAGGTCTCCTAAGACTTTCTACAAACTGTCTTATGCTAGCAGATAATGATTTTGCTCTCAGCACTAATAATTCCATATGTGATAGGTATAAATATCTAATTAATATGCAAGCTTCCCTCTCATAATATAGGATGTAATATTCTGAGGGGCATGCAGAGAAACATGTCATACCTTTCCATGCATGCACCATCTCAGGATAAGATACTAGTGCTGAGTGGAATCCTTCCTTCACCTCAAATAATATGATGATAGAAAGAAAAGATAATTTGCTTTAATAATTGGTTAAGCAGCTGATGTCATTCCATGGGGATCCAATATGTGGCGAGATGCCCAAGAGTGCAGTTTACTTTGCCAAGGATGGACTGCACTTCTTTTTCCAAGGCTTCCAACTACTGACAAACGTCTTTGCTGCCCACTAGTGTGTTTTTAGGCAGAGTCCAGTTAATGGACATTGCAGTGTAACTAACTAATCACTCACAAAATTCGATCACATTAAGGGGCTCTCCTCAATGATATAAATCTAAAGAATTAATTACTGATCTTGAAGAACTCCTATATTTGGAAAGTATCCATGTCTCTGTATTTACTCAGACTGGTTTAAATATAAAGAGAGCACTCCATCATCACTATAGTTTTGTGCTTTTCATATCTTCTGACACAATGTCAACTTTGGTGGAGTCTCCACATTGGTTAAGGAAAATATTAGATTAATTGGGAACAACAAACCGAAGTCACTGAACTACAGGCCACAATAGACATGATTAATTATCAACTAATAGCTTGCTATTGCACACTTATTTTCCCTGATGACCACATAAGATTCCTCAGTGCTCTAAATAATCTCCCTGTTATCAGAAACTCCTTTATTTTGGGTTTATCTGCAGTAAACTGGGACACCTTTATCTCCAAAGTAGAATGTGCCAATTAATTCATAGACTTAATAAACAAAAACTCCTTTGAACAGATGGTAAATAATCCTGCTAAGGACACAAACTTCCTGAGCTGAGTCTCACAAATAAGACTGCATCTTGCACTTCTTATTTGGTATCTCCTTCCCCAGTTATATTTGACAACAAACTGGCAAACTTCTCCTTTAAAATCCTAAAACTCCTTACAGAAAACCCCACTGAATTTAAATACTACAAACATACCAACCTCACCCTCCTCTGTGATAAGATATGAACCTTTGCTTCTGACTGCATCACTCATAACTTTGATACAGCAGCAAGCTTCACTAAGGAATTCTACACCCCTAAAAATCAAACAAACAAAGAAAACCACAGCAAAAAAGTAATACAAAAAGGCTGAAAAAGGAGCTTATGAACCCAGGCTGTTCTCTGAAGCCAACGGTATTTATAAATCAATTTTAACTGCATTAGAAAACTAAGAAATGATGCACTACATTGTTTTAAACTTAATGATACCTCCTATTCTGATCTGTAAAGATTGATTACTATATAAAGTGGCAGAGTCGGCATGATGCCTACGATTTTACCTTACAGATACAAGGTACAGGGTTTGATTCTGACCTCTTGTTAATGACTAGGATTGTAATAGTCCACAGAATAATAGCCTAGTATTTATTTTAGAGTTGGATTTGGTGCAATGGTTAAGATCATCACCTCATAGACACAAAGTACAAGGTCTGAGTCTGACCTCAGGTTATTGGCTAGACTTAAAATGGCCCTTCAGGACAATTAAGTTAGTGTTCACCTATGAACTTAAAAGTTCATCAACATCAAAAATAGTGCCTCTGTGGGACCAGACAATATACATGGTTGTTTAATTAAAAGTGTCAAGCATGCCACTGCAGATCCAGACCTTAAAGTACTTAATCTAAGTTTAGTTACTGGTTTTGTCCCTGATTAGTACTGTACTGCAGTCATAATGCCCACGGCAAGGGTGACTTTACAACTGACTCCGGTAATTGCAGACCTATCAGTTCTACAAACCACATATTGCAAAATTATGGAGCATTTTATAAGTGACCTCATAAACTGTGATATCAAGAATCGTATTTGATTTGACAAGCAGCAGTTTGGTTTTGTGAAGTACTGACCCAGTCTACTGAATCTGGTAAACTTCTTGAAAGGGTTACAGAGTCTGTAAATGGTGATCACATGGTGCACATGGTGTATCCTTGACCTAACTAAGGTTCAGTGTCATTCTCCATACTGGCATTATACAGAAGGTGAATACTTTCAAAATTGACTCATGGGGAAAGACAGGTAACAAAAATGTTGAAAATTGGAATACACACAGTGCGAGTTCTCTGTACCTCATCAGAATGTATAAAATTGACCAGTAGTGTCCCTCATGGCTTGGTGCTTGGACATCTCCTTTTAGGCCTTAAGTTCTAAGATCTCCAAGCAGAGCGCTAAGTACACTAACTAGCAAAGTTTGCAAATGATCACAAACTTGGGGCAATGTAGGCAAGTTACTCTCTGACACCCAGACTCTCCAGCATGAACTCTCTCAAATAAACTGGTGGTATAATTAAACTTGGCACAAACTAAATGAAAAAAGTCCAGTATTGTCACTTTTAGTAGACAGCACTTACCCTGATAAAACCATATAGACAAAATCATGTCTAGGATCAAGCAAATGGTATTAGTGTGATCTGATCTGAGACAGTATTTTAGCACTGAGTGTGTGGCATGAACTGAAGTGTAAACAGTTTGCTACACTTTAAAATTAAAGAAGAATTTGTTATTTATTCATTTATTTATTTATTTTATTACATTTTGCTGCCTAATGTGAACTATGGCATAATTATAGCAGCTGCTTGATATAATTATTTTTTTTTTTGGAAAGAATGGATCTGGCTTACTCCTTGCATAGGGAAACAGAGTTTTCTTTCTACTCATGGAGTGTAGATTGTCTGTCTTGCTGGTTTGGTGTATAGATTAGAACACAAGATTGGGGAATGGACTCTTTTTGTGCATGCATATGTTATTCATCTTAAAGTTGGGGACATGAAACTGGATGACAACACC
>NC_056733.1:1805037323-1805064823 GCF_019279795.1 Protopterus annectens | reverse complement strand
AAAAGTCTCTTATAAAAAAACCTCAAACAGTATCTCTAAGTGAACTGGCTTTGCCCATGTACCAACCCTGATTAAGTTATAAACTGAAAGCATAATCTGTAAATATAACATGCAACTACGTCACCAAGCTCTATATCCAATCTGATGTCTCTTGCATTTAATTGTGTCTGTCCATGAGAATTATGAGTCCCTACTAGGGAACACTACTAAACCATTGTACGTAATCACTTTGTTTTATATTTTCTAATGTTATCTAACTTCTTGTGCAATCTATGTAAGTTTGTCTATTTGGAGCTTTTATCCAGTCAGACTATCCTGGTAAACAAATGCAAAATAAATAAATAAATAAATAAAGTGCATATGTATCCATGTATATATACTGCAGCACACAGTTAGACAGCACATTTTAAGTGTACTGTATATGTATATACTATAGCACACTGGAAGATTACACATTTTAATTGTATGTGTATATGTATATATATATTGTGGCACACTGCTAGATTATAACATTTTAAGTGCATATGTATATATATGTATATAGACTGCAGCACACTGCTGAACAGCCCATTTTAAGTGTACTGTGTATGCATATGTATATACTACAGCATACTGGAAGATTGCACATTTTAATTGCATGTGTATATATATATTTTGCGACACACTGCTAGATTGCACACTTCATGTGTTTCATGTGTTAGTACTAAGCTAACTGCCTTTGTGAGATATTTTAAGCCTAGCCAATTATCCCTAGTGAGACTCAAACCCTGCACCTTGTGTTTGTAAGGCAAACACCCTAACCATTAGGCCACAACATCCTCCCAATTTGAAGTGTATGCATGTGTGAGTGTGTGTGTGTGTGTGTGTGTGTGTGTGTGTGTGTGTGTGTGTGTGTGTGTGTGTGTGTGTGTGTGTGTGTGTGTGTGTAGATATATATATATATATATATATATATATATATATATATATATATATATATATAGTTAGACAGATATATAGATAGATAAATAGATATAGATATATAGATTACAGCACACTGGAAGATTGCACATTTAAAAGTGTGTGGGTATATGTATATATATTGCAGCACACTGCTAGACTGCACATTTTAAGTGTATGTAAATATATATATATATATATATATATATATATATATATATATATATATATATATATATATATATATATATATATATATATATATATATACAGAACTACAAAACCAACTACTTTTTCAACAACTTGTTATCTCCCATAAGATACTTTACTATCCCAAGCATACCCCTATACTCACTAATCTCATCTCCCCTTACAAAAACCTTGCAACCCTACGTTCAGCAAATAAACTTCAAATCTCTTCCATTAAATCCAGCAACAAAGCTGGGGACTAACTCTTCACAAACACCATAGGAAAGAGCTGGAACCATCTTCCTTCTGAACTTTCCAACCTTACTTCTACTCTGCTTTATAAGAAGCATCTTAAAGAATATTTTAAATCCCACTGGCTTTGCCCCTGCTCTAACCCTGACTGATATCTCTTGCCCGTCCAGTTCTTTCTCAAAAAAAAAAAAAATTTTTTTTTCTGTTTTTTTTTGTTTCTATTCATGGTATTTTATTCAAGCCTAAATGTTTCTAAATAACTCTGCTTAACCCTATCTTTTAATGTAAAGATTGTACCAATTTTAATTTTAATTTTACTGCATGTATCCAGTTAGACTAGCCCGGTCAACAAATGTAAAATAAATAAAAATAAAAAAATAAAATATATATATATATATATATATATATATATATATATATATATATATATATATATATATATATATATATATATATATATATACACACATATATATATATATATATACGTATATTGCAGCACACTGGAAGATTGCACATTTGATGTCAATATACATTGCAGCTCAATGCTAGTTTGCACATTTTAAGTGTGTGTGGTGTGTAAATGTCAATCTATATATATATATATATATATATATATATATATATATATATCTTTATATATATATAGATATATATACATATATAGATAACTATATATATATATATATAGTTATATATATATATATATATATATATATATATATATATGTATACATATATTTGGGTGCTTGCCAAAGGGACAACATTTGAATAAATGATTGCTGACTAATCCTGGTCAAAAGAACACAATTAAAGGCTGCCTGATATATTTACACTCACCTCAGTGCAGAATGCATGGCCAAGATCCAGCAAGCTTACAGCTTTGTTCCCTCTGAGATTTAACTCATTATAACAGCTCACTCTGATTTTTTCTTTAAGAGAGCATAGTTAGGTTCATAGGTTCATAGGTAGATACTAGGCTATCTACCCTAGGGCATTTATAAGCCTAGCCAGAGTGTATTTGGCTTCCGCCTCCCTATTAGATTAGCCTACTGTGCCTCTGTAAAGTAGGTCACAGAAGGTACCCTTTTAAGATTAGTTTACTGTGCCTCTGTCTAGCAGGGACACAGGAGAGATCCCAGGGGTGAATTTGTGATTTCCCATCCACGCGTCCAAATTTCGCTTGAAGAGGGTCAGCGATGGGTTATGTCTAACATGAATTGGGATTCTATTCCAGAGTGAGGGGAGCCACTGGGAAATGAATCTGTCCCTCCAGCATGTCCTATTTATTTTTGTGCTGAGGTTTAGGTCCCTGGAGCGTGTAGCTCTAAGGGACTTGGATTTTTTGAGGTGGAGCATGTCCATTAATTCTGGGTTTGACATGGCTTTGTACATCAGGCATAGATCACCTCTGAGTAGGCGGTAAGCAACTGAGTAGAGCTGGAGTTTCTTTAGTCGAGCTGCATAGGACATCTGTTTGTAGCCCATGATCCTCTTGGTGAGGTACTTTTGGGGTCTCTCCAGTTGCTGCAGGTGTCAGGTAAGGTACATCCCTAAAGGGACATTGTATTTAATTATGGGCCTGATGAGTGACGAGTAGAGGGGCTCAATCATTATCAAGGTAATAGTTAGCTCTCTGTGAGCCAAATGTAGAAAGGTTCCACAAGGTCTACAACTGTTACATGAAGACATGCAACACCACAGTAGGCTGTCTTTCTGGACAACTGCAAATGCTAATGAGGCATAACAAGGGAGAGACATATTCTTATTAGACATGTTTTCATACCTGGTAATGCCCGTGTACGGTGCATTGTTTGCCCTTGTTAATCAACATGGTCATAAACTTCTGTCCAGCCATTATGTTAGATGTGTTGGAGAGTTTAGACGATGGGTAATTGTGGATGTGTGGGCATATTTGTATGCGTGGGGTTGCAAGTGTGAGTTTATGGGGTATGACAGGTGTAAAGTGAGAGAGTGTGTGTTTGTGTGTGTGTGTGTGTGTGTGAGTGTGTATTCATGCATATGTGAGGAGGAGGCTGTCATACCTCCATGCTCCTCTAGACTTAAGCAGATCCTGTAAATTTGGTGAATGACTACTAGACACCACGGATAACTCTTTTTATCCTACTATCAAGGAATAAACAAATATTAAAGAAAAAGTTTTGTAGCATGAATGAAGTGGGGAGGTAGGAGCACTAGATACCAGTGATATCTGCATTTTGCTTTCAAGATACTTAAAAAGATTCAGATATCATCTCTTTGGCACACCCACAGGCTGTGTTAGTTTTCCGAACCACCACTAGACACCAAGGATACTCATCAAATGTTACCAAGGATACTCATCAAATGTTACCTTAGTCTGTGAAAGGAATGCAGTAAACTAGGTAACATGTTTTAAACCCAGCACCACTGCCACAGAGAGCAGCCAGCTTAACATATTACATGAAATGATCAGTTAATGCAGCATTTTTTTTATTTATTTATGTATTTATTCTTTGGCTGGCAAGCTCCAATGATTCCAACAGTCCATAAATTACAAAGGACAGGGCAACTATTCAAAAGTAACACCAGGAATGTTCTGTACAATCAGTCATTTGGGAGGAATGGGGGTGTATCTATCTGGGGAAAGGCTTCTGTACAAAGCCAGGACAAACACTTGATGACACCAGGCAGAATATTTAAACTCTTAATGGGAATCACTTAAAAAGCTAGTAGGGCCACTGCTCTAGCATTTCTCTCCATTTAGCAAACACTAAGAAGAGTGTGTGTGTGTGTGTGTGTGTGTGTGTGTGTGTGTGTGTGTGTGTGTGTGTGTGTGTGTGTGTGTGTGTGTGTGTGTGTGAGAGAGATTGAGAGGGAGAGCCTCGGCCAAAGTAATGCATGGGCTCCCAGTGTTTAACAAAGAGAAGTGCTGATTTGGATTCAAAATATGATACAGAGACATGCAAATTAGCCAATAGCGAGGTCTTTCCTCATTGCAGCTCATGTGTCTGAATCATCTTTCTTTGCATTTTGTAAACAGGTAATTTCCGTGCAGCTCTTACGGCCAGCGAAGGTGATCATTCTGAATCCCCAAGTGTGTCATTCCTGACTACAAGATCATTAAGCCTGATGTATATTTAATGAATGTCATAGGCTACATTCAAAGTTCATTCTGAGGTTTCCATGACTTCTTGAGTGAAGCTTGCATGTATTTATTTATTAAGAGCAAACAAAAATAAAGGGGAGTACACCACAGCTGTAAAAGACGAATAACTCCAGTCTTCACTTCAAGAGTTTAATGGAATAAGACAAATGCAGGATCCAAGTGAGCGCTTTCACATTCAAAAAACATTTCATCAGACTTCAATAGCTGCATAACATTATACATCATCTTAAATAGCTTTAACAATTAGCAACATAAGAAATCATTCAATTAAAGTTTGTAATTAAAATTTAAAGATACACTTCTATATTTTGTAAAACCATCTAAAACAATAAATATAAAACAAACAGAACAATTAGTTCATATACATTAAATAACACCGTCAATATGGCATTCATATTTGTGGTAATATTTAAAACAATATACTAATAACCTCAAAGAAAATAACAATAAATATGAATGTACAAATAGGCTCAATGTTTGTAAGGTCTAGCCGCCAAAAATGGTTTAAGTGAGATCTTTTCATTTAAGCCATATGCTTTAT
Organism: Protopterus annectens; assembly: GCF_019279795.1. Lineage (NCBI taxonomy): Eukaryota > Metazoa > Chordata > Ceratodontiformes > Protopteridae > Protopterus > Protopterus annectens. The sequence goes on along the minus strand of NC_056733.1, from coordinate 1,805,059,754 downwards.
GCGCCTGTAGCCTCAATATCCATCTACACTCTACCTCTTCAGTGTGATTTTTTACATTACCAAGTCTGTTGGTTTTTTTCACCATTTCCAAAACCCTAAATTTGAAGGTATGTGTCAAGTCATTGTCAATTACATGTTGTGCCAAGGCATTACTTGTATTCTCTTTATTAATGGCATACAAATGTTCTCTAATACATTCCCGTAATGTCCTATTGGTTTTTCCTACATAAAAAAATCTACATAACTGGCACTGTGCTAAATAAACTAAATCCCTTGATTTACAATCAGCATAAAACTTAAAAGTATACACACGTCCAGTCACAGGATGTACAAATCTATCATCATTAGATATATGGGAGCACTGGTTGCAAGATCGACATGCATAAGTTCCTGACCTCTGTGAAGAAATACTCGCTCCATCATTATTTTCATAATACAAGAGCCTTTTTAAAGACTTCATATTCCTATAAGTTATATTAGGTCTATAGTCCACTAATTCACTTATTCTCTCATCTGTAGTCAGAAGTTTCCAATTTTTTTCAATAACTTCTTTAATCTGTATATTCCTATTAGTAAAAGGAATAACCAATCTATTCTTGTTCTTTGCCCTAAAGGATTTTGCATCAGATGTAGTGGCTAACTGCCTATGATAAAAAGGTTTACCCTTATCTTTTCTATGCATATTACAAAAAGATAGGGTGTCTCTAATCTCCGTGTTGTTATATCCTCTTTCAAGAAAATTCTTAGCCAATGTCTTCTGCTGTTGACCATAATCACCCTCCTGTGTAGTCAACCTGGATACCCTATATACCTGACTTTTTAATATGTTGGGAAAGATGTGTCTAGGATGCATACTGTTGCGATGTAATAGATTATTCTTCCAACAAGACTTTCTATGCATAACAGTTTCCATGCCATTAACACCCTTATTCAGTCTGATATCTAAAAATTCAATGGTATTATGTGAATGTGTACATTCAAAGTCTAGAAAGGTAGTAGTGCCATTTATATAAATGACAAAATCATTCAGTTCTTCTATAGTACCACTCCAAACAATGAACACATCATCTACAAATCGTCCATAGTATTTGATATAATCATGAAATAACATGTTACTTAAAACATAAGTGCTTTCCCAATATGCCAACACCAGGTTGGCATAAGAGTTAGCACAAGGTGTCCCCATTGCTACCCCTTTCTGTTGTAGATAGTAAATATTATCATATAGTAAAACATTATTACTCAATACTAAGTCTAGAATAAGCATCCATTTCATAACTTCATTACTAGGAATGTCTTTGTCTAAAAGTAATAATCTTACATAATCCATCCCAGTACTATTAGGTATTGAGGTAAATAGGGATTTTACGTCAAGGGTTACCAAAATATCACTTTCTATAATTGAGCTGGATAGGTTACATTCCGCAAGATTTTCCAGAAAGTGTTGGGTGTCCCTTAGTACTGATGTAATCTTTTCCACAATGGGTTTAAACTTTTTATCTAAAAAAATCGACATTGGCTCAGTGAGCCATCCAGATCCCGAGACAATTGGTCTCAATGGAGGGTTATACAAATCTTTATGAATTTTCGGCAGTCCCCTAAAAATAGGAACTAAAGGCTTCTCAACTAAAAAATACATATATAAGTCGACATCTATCACATTACTCAATAAAAGATCATATAGATGGCTATGTGCATCTTAAATGATTTTATTTAGTGTTACGCCATTCAAACGGCAATAGGTCAAATCATCTGAGAGTAGTTGATCTATCCTAGTTCTATATACATCATGGTCCATTACCACGACAGCCCCACCTTTGTCGGCCTGTCGTATTATAATATTGTTATTTTTCTGTAAACTTAAAATAGCATCCTTTTCATTTCTTGTCAAATTGTAAAAATTAGATTTAACATCATCTCTTTTATACAGGTCTAATAGGTCACTCTCACATGCACGCTCAAAGGCTTCTAGTAGTGGATGTACTTGAGGTACAAATGTAGATGGTTTCCTAAACACATTCACATTGGTATTGGCATTAACATTACATGCATCCTCACCAAATAACATTTTTAAACTGATGCTTCTGGTGAACATTTTAATGTCAATAATTATATCCGTAGCATCAGTAAAACCAGAAGGTATAAAGTTAAGTCCCTTGTTGAGCACAGAAAGCTCATACTCAGTTAACTCATACCTTGAAATGTTCACCACTAAATCCTGGTGGTAGGTCGTAATGCTTTCTTCTGTTGTTCGTATACCTCCTCGGTATTCTTCCTTTTCCGTATCTTGTTCTGTGGTGACCACATTTTCCTTTCGAACTACCTGATTGGTAATGGAAAAGAAGGGAAACCATTCCCCTTCATGAAAACCTCACCATCCAAAGAAGCTGTTTTGGAAGAAGTATCGTGTACCTTTTTCCTAACATCCCTCATTTGCAAATTATCAGACTGGCTCGAAACCAGCATTTGTTTCATTGCGGCTGCCTCCTCACCATTGGAATGCACCATCGCTTCTACTAAGATTTTCCCCGTTGCATCTCGTGGCGTCATCACGTTGCTCACATCAATCAATCATTGCCAATACCAATGTGAATGGACCATGATGTATATAGAACTAGGATAGATCAACTACTCTCAGATGATTTGACCTATCGCCGTTTGAATGGCGTAACACTAAATAAAATCATTAAAGATGCACATAGCCATCTATATGATCTTTTATTGAGTAATGTGATAGATGTCAACCTATATAGGTATTTTTTAGTTGAGAAGCCTTTAGTTCCTATTTTTAGGGGACTGCCAAAAATTCATAAAGATTTGTATAACCCTCCATTGAGACCAATTGTCTCGGGATCTGGATGGCTCACTGAGCCAATGTCGATTTTTTTAGATAAGCAGTTTAAACCCATTGTGGAAAAGATTACATCAGTACTAAGGGACACCCAACACTTTCTGGAAAATCTTGCGGAATGTAACCTATGCAGCTCAATTATAGAAAGTGATATTTTGGTAACCCTTGACGTAAAATCCCTATTTACCTCAATACCTAACAGTACTGGGATGGATTATGTAAGATTATTACTTTTAGACAAAGACATTCCTAGTAATGAAGTTATGAAATGGATGCTTATTCTAGACTTAGTATTGAGTAATAATGTTTTACTATATGATAATATTTACTATCTACAACAGAAAGGGGTAGCAATGGGGACACCCTGTGCTAACTCTTATGCCAACCTGGTGTTGGCATATTGGGAAAGCACTTATGTTTTAAGTAACATGTTATTTCATGATTATATCAAATACTATGGACGATTTGTAGATGATGTGTTCATTGTTTGGAGTGGTACTGTAGAAGAACTGAATGATTTTGTCATTTATATAAATGGCACTACTACCTTTCTAGACTTTGAATGTACACATTCACATAATACCATTGAATTTTTAGATGTCAGACTGAATAAGGGTGTTAATGGCATGGAAACTGTTATGCATAAAGTCTTGTTGGAAGAATAATCTATTACATCACAACAGTATGCATCCTAGACACATCTTTCCCAACATATTAAAAAGTCAGGTATATAGGGTATCCAGGTTGACTACACAGGAGGGTGATTATGGTCAACAGCAGAAGACATTGGCTAAGAATTTTCTTGAAAGAGGATGTAACTACACGGAGATTAGAGACACCCTATCTTTTTGTAATATGCATAGAAAAGATAAGGGTAAACCTTTTTATCATAAGCAGTTAACCACTACATCTGATGCAAAATCCTTTAGGGCAAAGAACAAGAATAGATTGGTTATTCCTTTTACTAATAGGAATATACAGATTAAAGAAGTTATTGAAAAAAATTGGAAACTTCTGACTACAGATGAGAGAATAAGTGAATTAGTGGACTATAGACCTAATATAACTTATAGGAATATGAAGTCTTTAAAAAGGCTCTTGTGTTATGAAAATAATGATGGAGCGAGTATTTCTTCACAGAGGTCAGGAACTTATGCATGTCGATCTTGCAACCAGTGCTCCCATATATCTAATGATGATAGATTTGTACATCCTGTGACTGGACGTGTGTATACTTTTAAGTTCTATGCTGATTGTAAATCAAGGGATTTAGTTTAGCACAGTGCCAGTTATGTAGATTTTTTTATGTAAGAAAAACCAATAGGACATTACGGGAACGTATTAGAGAACATTTGTATGCCATTAATAAAGAGAATACAAGTAATGCCTTGGCACAACATGTAATTGACAATGGCTTGACACATACCTTCAAATTTAGGGTTTTGGAAATGGTGAAAAAAACCAACAGACTTGGTAATATAAAAAATCACACTGAAGAGGTAGTGTGTAGATGGATATTGAGGCTACAGGCGCATAAAGCATATGGCTTAAATGAAAAGATCTCACTTAAACCATTTTTGGCGGCTAGACCTTACAAACATTGAGCCTATTTGTACATTCATATTTATTGTTATTTTCTTTGAGGTTATTAGTATATTGTTTTAAATATTACCACAAATATGAATGCCATATTGATGGTGTTATTTAATGTATATGAACTAATTGTTCTGTTTGTTTTATATTTATTGTTTTAGATGGTTTTACAAAATATAGAAGTGTATCTTTAAATTTTAATTACAAACTTTAATTGAATGATTTCTTATGTTGCTAATTGTTAAAGCTATTTAAGATGATGTATAATGTTATGCAGCTATTGAAGTCTGATGAAACGTTTTTTGAACGTGAAAGTGCTCACTTGGATCCTGCATTTGTCTTATTCTATTAAACTCTTGAAGTGAAGACTGGAGTTATTCGTCTTTTACAGCTGTGGTGTACTCCCCTTTTTTTTGTTTGCTCTTTCTATACTGTTTTACTAAGGGGTACTTTACTCAGCATACTGTGGTTTTTTTTAACTTATTTATTTATTAAGATGCACTGGCTCATTTGAAAATAATTTTTGATCCACTGCAGTGAAAAGTCTGACATTTCTGTAACCAAATGAAAAATAAATTAAAGATTATGCTTTAATGTTTTTAAATATCTACCACTATATGACGAGTTTCTTGGGAATAATTTTAGTATTCACATTTTCATTTAAAGCTCATAGTTTATGAGACATTAAAACTTGTTAGAAAATGTTCATATATACTGAACAATTCCAAAGCCATAGGACTGGAAGAGTGAAGGGACTATTGCCCCGGGGATAATCTGTTGGGAGGGCAGGTTCGGGAATGTCAAAGAGGTTCTTTCAAGCAGTATCAGTAACTATTTAAGCAGCTGTGATTGCAGCTCTGGCTGCTTAATTGACAATTAAGCCTGTCTGTGTAGAGGAACTGTAGAAAGAAAACTCTAATAGATTTTATCAAAAATGTTTGCTACAATATAGCAAATTGCTATTCTGTAGAAGTTCTTTGCTTTGCTTGAGAATATTGTTTAGGTCCAAATGGTAATCAGTTAGTGAACTGATACAAAGAGCTATTATATCTCCTTAGTACAGGCTAGCAAAGTGTTTGATACAGCAATGAGCTATTAGACCGTCTTTTAATTTATACTCATTCTACGTGATAATAAAATAGATCACCAGAATAGGTACCGATATTTAAGTATGTTACTGAGCATTAACAGTAAATTATTTGGAAGATAAGTTATTTTAGCCAATATCTTTTAAATACCTGCATACATTTTCTAGGAATAAATGTATGTTTAGCATATTTTTGAAAAAAAAAAATAATCGGACAGAGTTTAAACAACCATTTACAATAATCATTTCTAAGAAAAGAGCCAACAAAATTAAAGTTTTTCTTTCTCCCTTAATATGTTCCTTCAAAATTTAAAGAAGGTGAAAATAAGTATATGTTTTTTTTTTTTTTTCAAGAGCACATCCACCATCCTGGATCATCCTTCCATGCAGCTTTCCTTGAGCTGGCTAAAGAGTTCAATGCCATATACTCATGATGGAATCTGATTCATAGGAGTTTCAAGGTTATAATGACATCTACTCCTTGCCTGCATCCACCATCAGCAGTTACCTCCTTTATCAAGACTGGACAGGACACTTCTGGGTTAGAAGGAAAATATAGAAATGCATTGCTTAATGTACAGAAGTAGTTTTTTTTCCAGACTCTGAGTGATGAATTTACCTCCCCCATCATGTTCTGTTTACCTGCTTATGTACATTCAGGTCCCTGATTCTAGTGTTAGCTGTGCTGTTTGAACTACTGAGATGTAGGAGGTCAAGTTCCACTGAATCTCTAATGATGGTGATGTAAGTGAGGCACAAGTCACCACTCAGGTGTCTGTAAGACTCTAAGTGTGGGGACAGGGCTTTCAGCCTCTCCCACTAACTAGGATTTGTAACACCAGAGATCTTTTTATCAAGAACTTCTGGAGCTTTTGAGTTTGTTCATATGTCTAGTAAGCTACCTCCCAAAGGGAGCACTTTGTAATGGGGTTGATTACTGCTGAATATAGGGGAACAACAACCTCTTTGAAGTCCTTAAATATGGGGATTTGGGTTACAGAGGGTATGGTATCTCTGAGAGTAAATGTCATTAGTTTATGCTCCAATTAAAGTGGCGAAAGGGAGTTGAGGGGAGCTAAAAAAGAAAAGACAATATTTTATAGGGCCAGATCAAGCAAATATTGTCCTCTGGTAAATTTGCTAACTATTTGATCCAGGAAATTCCTGTATAGCAAATCAAAAAAATCTCTAGAGATACTCTGCTTTAGAAGTATAGGTATTCTAAGCTGTGGCAGGGTAAGTGGGCTAACCTAGTTTTATGGAGTTATTTCTTATAGTAATTTTTTCTGAAACTTCCAGAAATGTAACATTATAATCTGGAGACATGACAATACTTCTACAGCATGCTGTAAGTTCCCTGTCCATGATAAACTGAAGTTCTAAGGGTTCCATTTGTGAGTCTCTGGGTATTACTCTACATGAGTTGTGGTCCCTCATGAGTATGGAGACACTCCAGAGTTTCCATCAGACCTTTAGGCATGATACTTACAAAACCCAAGTGCTTTCTTTACATTCCAATCACATCTCTGTAACTACATATAATCCAGATGCAGAAGTACCTCAGGATCAGACAATTTATTTTTGAGACTTCTACCATTGATTAGAACGGTTACCTATCAAAACATCTACTCTTCATAACATCTAAACTCAAAACATCAAGACCATAACATCTAAACTTCAAAACATCTAAAACTCATAATCGAATCTCAAAACATCAGAAACTACAAAGCAACCATAAGTAACATCCCACAGAGTTTTTACTATGTTTATGCAGGGGGGCAAGCCCCTCCATCCGCCGTAAATTAAATATACCAACTCCAAGGTCGCACAACAGTGGGGGAAAAAGTTAATTTCCTAATCCCACTGTAGTGCAACCTTGGAGTTGGTATATTTAATTTATGGGGGGTGTGGGAGCAGAGCCTCCCACTTGGGGGGTGCAGGGGGGCTTGCCCCCCTGCATAAACATAGCAAACAGTGTGTGGGATGTTATTTATAGTTGCTTTGTAGTTTTCAATGTTTTGAGATTCGATGTTATGAGTTTTAGATGTGTTGAAGTTTAGATGCTATGGTCTTGATGTTTTGAGTTTAGATGTTATGAAGAGTAGATGTTTTGATAGGTAACCATTAGAACCACCTTAAAGTGATCAGATTTGTTGTTGGATGAATTTGCTAAGGTGCAATCTCCATTAGTTGAAATCTGCCTTAAAAGGTACTTTGGAGGCATCAAAAGCTTTTGTCAGTATGCAGAAACCAAAGAAGGAAAGATGCAGGCTATCTCTTGTAAAACAAATAAAAGTATCAATCATCTCATCCCAGGCTGATATGTACTGAATCTCAGTAAAATGACACCAGCTATTCAGCTAATTGATAAAACTAATTATTTTCTCTTTATACATGGGTATTAATCTCAGTGAGTGAAGGGTTGCACACAGGAACAGAGTGTTACCTGCATCCAACACATCCATCAAATGCATAGAAAGTTCTGTCGTAACTCTATGCGTGTCACTTAGGGATTTGCACCCTAGGTCATTCACTGCCACATGGACCACTGTCATGTTGCAATTGTACTTGACTTAGGAAAGGGTGTTGAAGTATCTTGTAATGACTATAATCCTGGCACCTGAAAGGTAGCTGAGATTAACCCTGTCCTTGTCCTGGCTAGTGGGTAGGGAATCTATATGCCTAAAGATTGAGTCAGCAATCATTAAAACATTTTCATGAGAAGCTAGTTTATGAAATCTTGACTGAAAGCAAATTGAATGTTGGTGATTAGTTAATGTACGTGTACACATAGAATGAGAGCCCAGGAACTGATGCCAGGCCTATTCTTACAGGTTATAGGAGGCTTTAACAAGGATTTCATAATGACATCAGCGTATGACATTTGGGTATGCTCTGCTTGATAATGTGTTAGAGGCAGATGTGAGGGTGTTACTATGTGATGCTTACTGTGTATTGTTAATCATGAGAGGGGTGCCTCCAGCCTCTCACAGAGTGAGCCTTCTGTGTTAAGAGTTAATTACCAGTGAGCATAATGCAGTTATTACAATGTCATAGAATACCAAATGCGGCAAAGCTGGCAAAAGAAGTGCAACATGTTTTCTGACTCTCCATACTGATAGTGCTTTGAGTATTAGATGACTAAGTACACAAGGAATTAAGGTAGGCCTAGAGGAGTACCTCTGGAATAGGATCAGTGGTATAAGCAGAGTGAAATACAGCACAATGATACCTCCAATGTGGTGGCAGCTAGAAGCAACTCAGAGAAGCCAAGAGAAGATGAGTGAAAGCCAATGCTAGCCTGGGCGCCTCTTTGCCAGCTGATCTACCTGAACAAATGATGGTTGGGAAGAACTGGCTGTAGGAAAAAAATGATAATAACCTCACTGCCCGCTATGCAGTTACCACTACAGTGGTACTGTCCAGTGCAATGTTCCATGCACAATCAGGTAATAAATAGGAACTAAGAAAAACAAAAGAGACAAAAGAACCAACCAGAAGGCGACTTTGGGAGGCCCAGTGTAGTATTCAGACACTCAGAAAATGGCAGTAATTAATCCAAGACAACTTGTAACACCTGGCTAAACGAGCAGTTCTTTATGAAAAAAAAATTGTTTCATTTTAATGCTCAAAAAAATTGCAGTAGTTTAAATTTGCTAAACCAAGTCAAGTGGAAAGAAGTTTTCCTTTTCTGCTATAGAAGTGACTCAGAAAAATCATCCCATTAGATGGAAAAAGTTTTAATCCAGTGCACAGAGTGCTGCTCAGTGCATTCCAACCAAAAGTGTAGCAAAAATGGCAATCAAGCAAAACAAAAGAAACAAACGATTTATTTATTTATTTGCATTTGTTTACTAGGAAAGCCCACTGGGTCGAAGTGAGCCTATTTTCAGTGGAGGCCTGGGGAGAAATGTTCCACATAAAGATATGCATACAATCAGAATTTACAATTTACAATCAAATTTACATACTGTCAAAATTTACAGACATTGTTAAATAGACAATGTATTTCTTAGGTAACAAAAGGTGCAAAGACACAGTTAAGTATAGGTAGACACTTGATATTGGAAGTTACAGTAAGTATAATATATGCAGATAAATATACATTTTGGGTGTCTCAATTAGGTGTGCCAAGAGACAGCTGTACTAATATATATTTACTCTGTAGAGTTTATCATAAGAATAAAACTGTCTACGAGAAAGTATGTTAGTAGTACAGTTTAAGAGTAGTCATAGATTATTTTGTTACATATATTAGAGGGCAGAAAGTTAGAGCTGAAAGGTTACCTAAATTTGTCTTAGGGAAATCAGGTTATGAGAGGTTGAGAGCTGGAGCATGAGAAGTGCTATATAGTTGAGAGATAGAGGCATAGAGACTTTTTGAAAGAGGAAGCATTGCTAGTGGCCTGATTGATGATAGGAGTGCATTCCAGAGTATGGCAATAGAAAAGGAGTAGTGCATTTGGCCAGCAGGCAGTTTTGTTTTTTCTACTTGCAAGAGAAATTGATTTTCAGATCTGAAGGTCTGTTTTGTTGATAAAGAGTTAGTACACTAGTAAGTGCTCGGCATACTGATGGTTTATAGATAATTTTGTGTGCTGTAGTTAATTGTAAATATGTGAGATATTGTGAGACTTCAAGCCAATTCAGTAAGTGTAGTGTGGAGCAGTGATGGGAGGAGTATCTGGGGTTAGTTACAAACTTAACAATTTTGTTATAACAGGTCTCAGTTTTTGTTTTCAGAGACGACTGCATATAGCTAAGAATGAGAGTACTATAAAGGAGAGAAGGTAGAAGAAATGTTGAATAAAGGGTTTGTTTGGTACAGCGGTTAACAAACTGTTTATGCCTGTAAAGGGAGTCGAGTTTTTGATGATTTTTTTAACCTTGTTGTGAACATGCAGGTCGAATGTTAGGTTTTCATCTAAGGTAGTGTAATAGCTTTGTATGGGGGACAACCTGTATGATTGTTTTGTTTTGAGAATGTATAGTGAATTCAGACCTATTTATGGGAATAGTTTTCTTAGGGGTGAACAGTAGAAGTTTGATTTTATTGCGGTTAAAGGCAAGATGGTTGTTGGTCATCCATGTTTCAGTGGATGAGAAGGCATTTTGGGACAGTGAGTTATGTTCAGATGTAGAGTTAGCAGTGCAGATGATAGCTGAATCATCTGCATACTGTGTTACAGATCCATGAGTAAGAGAGGAGTGGGATGCTGAAAAGAAGAAGCCCTAGTATGGAGCCTTGGGGAACACCTGCAGAAGTGTCTAGGAATGGTGAGAAAGAGTTATGTTATTTGGTGGATTGTTGTCTATTTGTGAGGTAGTTATTCAACCAGTTTGGTGTTGGAGGGATGATACCAAGTTTAGACAGTTTTGTGAGATGTAGAGAGTGCAAAACAGTATAAAAGGATTTTGAGAGGTTAAGAAAGAGTGAGGATACAATTTTACCTGCATTTCGAGCTTGATTAACTGTGCTATGACTAGGCCAAAAATCATGAGAGTAGGGGAAAGAAGTTGATTTTGTAGTACATAACTGAGAAGTTAAGTATGTATACACTTGTCCAGGATTTTAAAGCTAGGGGAGAATATGGCAATGGGTCAAAAACTGGAAATGTCTGTACTGTTGCTGCATTTGTGTAGGGGGATAATGCATGCTTTTTTCCAGATGGAGGATACATAGGACTCCTGGGTATATCTATTTAGAAGTATGTTAACAGGATAAGCAATTGCTTTATCTGACATTTGAAGGTATTCAGAGGTAGATTGTTGGGAATGTTAGTGCCAGTTGTAAGTTTAAGAAGACGAAGAATCCAACCAGAAATCAACTTTGCAAGAGCGAATGATGCCCAATCACCTGGAAGACAGCAGCAATTAACCTTCTCTCAAAAGAGCATTAAATACAAATGTTGATCATTGACCTAAATCACACTGATATTTCCTCCCTTCAAAAGGCACAGAGCATTACACATGAGTGCTGCAGTACAAGTGACCTCACCTTTAATATCAACAGTGTAGCATTCTGCTGTTTAGTAATAACTTCCAGTTCACTATACTATATATGTGTAATCGATAAGAGCTGGAAAAAACAGAATAAAAAAAATGTTTGCAGTTTTTGTACATTACTTTCTTTTGCTGATACCACTATCTCTAGATCTATACATGCCATCCTCCTTAGCGTAAAAAGCTTAATCAGGTAGATAACTGTTATCTGTACAGATATCTGGTAAGAACAATTATATTATAATGTATCCTGTCCTGTAATCTAATAGCATACCATTTAGTACAACTGGTGAAGTAAAGGGCTTCTTAAAGCCAAAGACTATGACAACTCTTTTTCTTCTGTGTATCTTATCAGAGTAACCTATGCTTGACATACAGAATTTTAAATGACATTGTAATACTTGAAAGCCTTTGCTTAGATTACATCCCCTCTCTAGGCAATCAACACAAGTGGACACTTGGTGGCACATAAAAATTAATATTAACCAGAAGATAAAACTTGGCAATTTTGTATCTCAATTACTCTTATGCCTATGAAATAAACTGTCTATCTCAGTTAAAGTCAGGCAATCAATCCTTACCTTCAGGTATATAAATGGACAGCCATAAGTTACATTAATGGATCCTGCCAGGACATTAATCTCTTAAATGAGCCAATAGGCCTTGATTGTATTTATTAAACCTAGCTACCCAATTACTTATGTAAATGAAACAAGCTCAGCACTTAGAGGTTGTGGGGTGAATGTCTACATTTAGTCAGTTAGCTTTTATAAAAATAATGTAGAATCATCCTTTTACAGAAGAAATCTGAACTAAGCATCACATTTAAAAGTTAGTGAATAATTATTTTTTGCTCATGCATTTAGCTTGAGGAAAATTTATAACTGGATTCATAGATTCATAGACTGTTACTAGGCCAATGACCCATGGTGTCTATCTAAGCCTAGCCAAATTTTTCCCGAAAGAATTATGATGTCTTGTATCCAAATAAAACATTGATGGACAGGCATTTATAAGTTACCTTTGTCCATCCACTTATCTAGGTCATGCTTAAACTGGTTAATAGACAAACTCAGCTTCACATGGATGGGAAGCCTGTTCCATAGGAGGGACAATCTCTGGGACTCATATCTGTCTCTCCAGCATGTTCTCTTTAAGTCATAGACAAAATTCAGGTCTGTAGACTTTGTTTTTTCTGGTACTCTTTGACTTACTAATATGTGGGAGATTCATAAGCGTGGGGTCTGTAGATGCCTTGTAAGACAGGCAGGGATCACCCCTCAGCAATCTATAGGAGATTGAATAGAGGAAAAGAGCTTTAAGGCACTCTGCATAAGACAGGTTTGTTACACCTTGCATACTGTTTGTAAGGAATCTTCGAGGTCTCACTAGTTGCTGCAAATGCATGGTCAAGCACATACCAACGAGGGCATTGTACTCTATGATTGATCTGATAAAGGCAAAGTACAGTAGGATAATGACCTAGATGGCATTCCCTTGCATATAAATTGTGCAACATAAAAGGATTTCCCCACCACTGTATCCACATGGTGGTGAAAGGTAAGACTACTGTTTATGTGCATAACCAGATCCCTGAGTGTATTATCAACATGGTTGGGTGACTTCCCAAAAGGTACAATTATACATCTTCTAGCACTGAGTTTAAGACCATGGCTTTGAAACAATTTCTTATTCAGAGATAAAGCTTCTAAAAGAATGCTAGTGTTTTCAGGGGAGTCAATGATAACCCCCAGCTTGGGATATTCTACAAACTTAGTCAGCCATAAAGCTACAGCATTTGATTCCATTTCAGAGAAATAGATGCCAAAAGGGAGTGGCCTCAGTACTGAGCACTGGGAGACTCTACTTGTGACTGACCTCTTGGTAGAGGTGGCCTCACCTATTTAGACCTCCTGAGTCCTATCAGTGAGTCATTTGGCTATCTAGTGGGTGATAAAAGGGTTTATACACAAATTAGTGAGCTTGTCTATAATGCCTGTGTGGGGTATTGTATCAAAAGCCTTGCCCAGGCAGACGTAAACTGTGTGTACAGTCTTGCTTTCATTCAGTCCTTTGGTGAACCTCTCAAAAAAGTCCACCAGATTTAATAGACATTACCTTCCTTAAACAAATCTGAATTATGGTGGGTCTAACATTTGCAGGTTACCTATGTCCTAATTTATCATGGCCTTACATATGAGGCAGATAAGACTTATGGACCTGTAGTTACCCGGATCAGTGGTTAGACCTGCTTTGTGCAGGGAATGACTGTAGCCATCTTCCATTCCTTGAGCACAAAACTTGACTGAAGTCTCCAGCTGAAAAGTGATTCAAGTGGACCAGAGAAGTCATGTTTGTGCTGTTTATTAAACATCTCAGGATGCTATTGGGATAAAGTGTTTTTGTCCTTGGAAAGTGCACTGATTACCTGTTCCCTAGTAATTGTTGGGGAGAATGTATTAGGTGGTATTTCCTTTGGACTATAAGAGGGAGTGTAAGGGAGAAATTTGAGCTGAACTTGTCACCCAAAACATTGGCAATGGCTCCGGATCAGTATGGGTGATGCAGTTTACAATGTGTTCTGCACATTGCTGTGTATTTCTTCTGCGATTACAGATGTAACTGTAGAAAGCTTTGTAGTTGCTCTTTACCTGAAAAGCTATTTTTCTTCAAATTTAGCCATTGCAGTATTAATTAACCCTCTTAGCTGCCTGTTTAGATTGGTCAGGTGGCTTTTAGTATGTATGGCTGTGTTCTTCCTACAATTGGCCAAGATTTTTTCTTTTGTTGTATAACTGATTGATAGTGTGATTCCACCAGGGTAGCTTGTTTTTGAGTTTGTCTTATTCTTAATACAAGTGAGCACAGCTCACACTATCAATATGGCTGTACAGAGAATTTGTAAATAGCTCACTGTATTCTTTGGTGTTTACTGGGTTTGGGGATGCTTCAAATTTAGTCAAGGTGTTGCTTATTGGAGAGAGGTTAGCCTTGGAATAGATACTAAGGGATTTTGGTTTTGCTGGATCCCAGGATTTAATTTTATTACAAGTAATACTGCCTTATGGTCAGATCTGACAAGCAAAATATTACACTGGGTGAGGAACATGGTCCCCCGTGTCCATGTGTACAAGGCCAAGGATGTCTGTACCCCTTGTAGGAGAATGGACCAACTGTTCCAAGATGTTGGTATTAACAAAGTTTAGGAATTGATGGGCTTGAGCATTAGAAGTTGTATAGGATTCTTAATATATAGAGGGGTAGATGAGTTCTCCCATAAATATCATATTAGGTTGATAGGTGATGCACTCTAATACATTGAGATAGGTAGTATGTGTTTCCTTGGACATGGAGGGGGACCTATATGGTGCAAGGATATGCTAAAATAGGGATTTTTAGGTAACAACAAATCACAAATGCTATAAAAACAGTTAACTTTAAAATATGAAGATTACTATTAAACTAGAAAAACTGCAAAAAGTTAGTAATTTCCTCTATTTACAATACTGAAGAGTTGCACTACAGATGCACCTCGTTTCTGGCTGGTTTTAATAACATGCACAATCAGATGATTAAAACACAAGATATTGACATTAAAATACATTAAATGTACAGTAAGTAAAAGACAACTAAAAACATTGAAAACTTCAAGTTATTTGAATTAATTAAAAAAGTAGATGTTAATCCTTTAAAGCTTTGGTATTTAACACACCATGAAAGTTAATGGTATCAATGAGCCCTACTGAAGCTAACGCATCCAAATACAGCTACCAACTGAACTTAGTTACATCCAGCTCAAATACAGCTACCAACTGAACTTAGTTACATCCAGCTCAAATACAGCTACCAACTGAACTTAGTTACATCCAGCTCAAATGCAGCTACCAACTGAACTTAGGTACATCCAGCTCAAATACAGCTACCAACTGAACATAGTTACATCCAGCTCAAATAAAACTACCAACTGAACTTAGTTACATCCAGCTCAAATACAGCTACCAAATGAACTTAGTTACATCCAGCTCAAGTACAGCTACCAACTGAACTTAGTTACATCGAGCTCAAATACAGCTACCAACTGAACTTAGTTACATCCAGCTCAAATACAGCTACCAACTGAACTTAGTTACATCCAGCTCAAATACAGCTACCAACTGAACTTAGTTACATCCAGCTCAAATACAGCTACCAACTGAACTTAGTTACATCCAGCTCAAATACAGCTACCAACTGAACTTAGTTACATCCAGCTCAAATACAGCTACCAACTGAACTTAGTTACATCCAGCTAAAATACAGCTACCAACTGAACTTAGTTACATCCAGCTCAAATACAGCTACCAACTGAACTTAATTACATCCAGCTCAAATACAGCTACCAACTGAACTTAGTTACATCCAGCTCAAATACAGCTACCAACTGAACTTAGTTACATCCAGCTCAAATACAGCTACTTACTGAACTTAGTTACATCCAGCACAAATACAGCTACCAACTGAACTTAGTTACATCCTGCTCAAATACAGCTACCAACTGAACTTAGTTACATCCAGCTCAAATACAGCTACCAACTGAACTTAGATACATCCAGCTCAAATACAGCTACCAACTGAACTTAGTTACATCCAGCTCAAATACAGCTACCTACTGAACTTAGTTACATCCAGCTCAAATACAGCTACCAACTGAACTTAGTTACATCCAGCTCAAATACAGCTACCTACTGAACTTAGTTACATCGAGCTCAAATACAGCTACCAACTGAACTTAGTTACACCCAGCTCAAATACAGCTACCAACTGAACTTAGTTACATCGAGCTCAAATACAGCTACCAACTGAACTTAGTTCCAACCAGCTCAAATACAGCTACCAACTGAACTTAGTTACATCGAGCTCAAATACAGCTACCAACTGAACTTAGTTACATCCAGCTCAAATACAGCTACCAACTGAACTTAGTTACATCCAGCTCAAATACAGCTACCAACAGAACTTAGTTACATCCAGCTCAAATACAGCTACCAACAGAACTTAGCTACATCCAGCTGAAATACAGCTACCAACTGAACTTAGTTACATCCAGCTGAAATACAGACACCAACTGAACTTAGTTACATCCAGCTCAAATACAGCTACCAACTGAACTTAGTTACATCCAGCTCAAATACAGCTACCAACTGAACTTAGTTACATCTAGCTCAAATACAGCTACCAACTGAACTTAGTTACATCCAGCTCAAATACAGCTACCAACTGAACTTAGTTACATCCAGCTCAAATACAGCTACCAACTGAACTTAGTTACATCCAGCTCAAATACAGCTACCAACTGAACTTAGTTACATCCAGCTCAAATACAGCTACCAACTGAACTTAGTTACATCCAGCTCAAATACAGCTACCAACTGAACTTAGTTACATCCAGCTCAAATACAGCTACCTACTGAACTTAGTTACATCCAGCTCAAATACAGCTACCAACTGAACTTAGTTACATCCAGCTCAAATACAGCTACCTACTGAACTTAGTTACATCCAGCTCAAATACAGATACCAACTGAACTTAGTTACATCCAGCTCAAATACAGCTACCAACTGAACTTAGTTACATCCAGCTCAAATACAGCTACCAACTGAACTTAGTTACATCCAGCTCAAATACAGCTACCAACTGAACTTAGTTACATCCAGCTAAAATACAGCTACCAGCTGAACTTAGTTACATCCAGCTCAAATACAGCTACCTACTGAACTTAGTTACATCCAGCTCAAATACAGCTACCAACTGAACTTAGTAACATCCAGCTCAAATACAGCTACCTACTGAACTTAGTTACATCCAGCTCAAATACAGCTACCAACTGAACTTAGTTATATCCAGCTCAAATACAGCTACCAACTGAACTTAGTTACATCCAGCTCAAATACAGCTACCAACTGAACTTAGTTACATCCAGCTCAAATACAGCTACCAACTGAACTTAGTTACATCGAGCTCAAATACAGCTACCAACTGAACATAGTTGCATCCAGCTCAAATACAGCTACCAACTGAACTTAGTTACATCCAGCTCAAATACAGCTACCAACTGAACTTAGTTACATCCAGCTCAAATACAGCTACCAACTGAACTTAGTTACATCCAGCTCAAATACAGCTACCAACTGAACTTAGTTACATCCAGCTCAAATACAGCTACCAACTGAACTTAGTTACATCCAGCTCAAATACAGCTACCAACTGAACTTAGTTACATCCAGCTCAAATACAGCTACCAACTGAACTTAGTTACATCCAGCTCAAATACAGCTACCAACTGAACTTAGTTACATCCAGCTAAAATACAGCTACCAACTGAACTTAGTTACATCCAGCTCAAATACAGCTACCAACTGAACTTAGTTACATCCAGCTCAAATACAGCTACCAACTGAACTTAGTTACATCCAGCTCAAATACAGCTACCAACTGAACTTAGTTACATCCAGCTCAAATACAGCTACCTACTGAACTTAGTTACATCCAGCTCAAATACAGCTACCAACTGAACTTAGTTACATCCAGCTCAAATACAGCTACCAACTGAACTTAGTTGCATCCAGCTCAAATACAGCTACCAAGTGAACTTAGTTACATCCAGCTCAAATACAGCTACCAACTGTACTTAGTTACATCCAGCTCAAATACAGCTACCTACTGAACTTAGTTACATCCAGCTCAAATACAGCTACCAACTGAACTTAGTTACATCCAGCTCAAATACAGCTACCTACTGAACTTAGTTACATCGAGCTGAAATACAGCTACCAACTGAACTTAGTTACATCCAGCTCAAATACAGCTACCAACTGAACTTAGTTACATCCAGCTCAAATACAGCTACCAACTGAACTTAGTTACAACCAGCTCAAATACAGCTACCAACTGAACTTAGTTACATCGAGCTCAAATACAGCTACCAACTGAACTTAGTTACATCCAGCTCAAATACAGCTACCAACTGAACTTAGTTACATCCAGCTCAAATACAGCTACCAACAGAACTTAGTTACATCCAGCTGAAATACAGCTACCAACTGAACTTAGTTACATCCAGCTCAAATACAGCTACCAACAGAACTTAGCTACATCCAGCTGAAATACAGCTACCAACTGAACTTATTTACATCCAGCTGAAATACAGATACCAAATGAACGTAGTTACATCCAGCTCAAATACAGCTACCAACTGAACTTAGTTACATCTAGCTCAAATACAGCTACCAAATGAACTTAGTTACATCCAGCTCAAATGCAGCTACCAAATGAACTTAGTTACATCCAGCTCAAATACAGCTACCAACTGAACTTAGTTACATCCAGCTCAAATACAGCTACCAACTGAACTTAGTTACATCCAGCTCGAATACAGCTACCAAATGAACTTAGTTACATCCAGCTCAAATACAGCTACCAACTGAACTTAGTTACATCCAGCTCAAATACAGCTTCCAACTGAACTTAGTAACATCCAGCTCAAATACAGCTACCAACTGAACATAGTTACATCCAGCTCAAATACAGCTACCTACTGAACTTAGTTACATCCAGCTCAAATACAGCTACCAACTGAACTTAGTTACATCCAGCTCAAATACAGCTACCTACTGAACTCAGTTACATCCAGCTCAAATACAGATACCAACTGAACTTAGTTACATCCAGCTCAAATACAGCTACCAACTGAACTTAGTTACATCCAGCTCAAATACAGCTACCAACTGAACTTAGTTACATCCAGCTCAAATACAGCTACCAACTGAACTTAGTTACATCCAGCTCAAATACAGCTACCAACTGAACTTAGTTACATCCAGCTCAAATACAGCTACCTACTGAACTTAGTTACATCCAGCTCAAATACAGCTACCAACTGAACTTAGTTATATCGAGCTCAAATACAGCTACCTACTGAACTTAGTTACATCGAGCTCAAATACAGCTACCAACTGAACTTAGTTACATCCAGCTCAAATACAGCTACCAACTGAACTTAGTTACATCCAGCTCAAATACAGCTACCAACTGAACTTAGTTACATCCAGCTCAAATACAGCTACCAACTGAACTTAGTTACATCCAGCTCAAATACAGCTACCAACTGAACTTAGTTACATCCAGCTCAAATACAGCTACCAACAGAACTTAGTTACATCCAGCTGAAATACAGCTACCAACTGAACTTAGTTACATCCAGCTCAAATACAGCTACCAATAGAACTTAGTTACATCCAGCTGAAATACAGCTACCAACTGAACTTAGTTACATCCAGCTCAAATACAGCTACCAAATGAACTTAGTTACATCCAGCTCAAATACAGCTACCAACTGAACTTAGTTACATCCATCTCAAATACAGCTACCAACTGAACTTAGTTACATCCAGTTCAAATGCAGCTACCAACTGAACTTAGTTACATCCAGCTCAAATACAGCTACCAACTGAACTTAGTTACATCCAGATCAAATACAGCTACCAGCTGAACTTAGTTACATCCAACTCAAATGCAGCTACCAACTGAACTTAGTTACATCCAGCTCAAATACAGCTACCAACTGAACTTAGTTACATCTAGCTCAAATACAGCTACCAACTGAACTTAGTTACATTTTATTTTTATTTTTTATTTTAATTTGTTGACCGGGCTAGTCTAGCTGGATATATGTCCATTTTCAGTAGAGGCCCGGGGAGATAATCTCCAAGCTTCAATAACAGTACATATCTACAGAAGTAAATACATGAGATCAACTACATTAATAATAAGTAAGGCAGTATTAGCTAAAAAGTGGTTACAGGTATATAGAGTATATAACACAAAATATTGACTAAACATAATACAATTTATCATGAAGCTGTATTTTAACTGTTCAGAAAGATTGATAGTAAAGCACATAATATAATTCCAGATATAAGAAGGGGAGAAAAGGAAAGTAAGATTGGAACAGAAGATGAGTAAGAAAGGTCTAATCAAGAAGATTGGAACTTTTATGAGAGTATACTAATCTGAAGGCTAGGTAGTAGAGGTAGAATGGTAGTTGAGTTCTTGATGAGAGTGTTACTGAGCTGAGACAGTGAGGTAGAAACAGGTAGCTAGAGCATATAAGGTGGGGTTGAAACAAATAGTGAGAGTATGTAGGTTAGTCAGGTTTAGTACAGGGGCACATCCAATGAGTTTTAAGGAAGAGTTTAAGTTTATTTTTGAACAAGGAAATAGAGGGAAGTGTTGAAAGTTCAGTGGGAAGTAAGTTCCAGATTTTCCCAACAGTGTTAGTGAAGAGAGATTCTCCAGCTCTATTGTTTGATTTGACAATATTTATGAGGAGTTTCTGTGAAGATCTTAGGGATCTCAGGTTATTGTAGGGATGAATAAAGTTAGATAGTATGGGTGTCTTAGCAGGTTGATAAAGAATTTTATGGGCAATGGTCAGTTGATTATATGTCAGCTGTTGCTGTAATTCAAGCCAACCTAGGTATTTTAGATTAATACAGTGGTGTGTTTTAAAAAGGTTACCAGTGGCAAATATGGCTATGTTGTTGTAGGTGTTTTCTAGTTTTTTAAGGTTGTCCAGCTCAAATACAGCTACCAACTGAACTTAGTTACATCCAGCTCAAATACAGCTACCAACTGAACTTAGTTACATCCAGCTCAAATACAGCTACCAACAGAACTTAGTTACATCCAGCTGAAATACAGCTACCAACTGAACTTAGTTACATCCAGCTCAACTACAGCTACCAACTGAACTTAGTTACATCCAGCTCAAATACAGCTACCAACTGAACTTAGTTACATCCAGCTGAAATACAGCTACCAACTGAACTTAGTTACATCCAGCTCAAATACAGCTACCAACTGAACTTAGTTACATCCAGCTCAAATACAGCTACCAACTGAACTTAGTTACATCCAGTTCAAATACAGCTACCAACTGAACTTAGTTACATCCAGCTCAAATACAGCTACCAACTGAACTTAGTTACATCCAACTCAAATACAGCTACCAGCTGAACTTAGTTACATCCAGCTCAAATACAGCTACCAACTGAACTTAGTAACTTCCAGCTCAAATACAGCTACCAACTGAACTTAGTTACATCCAGCTCAAATACAGCTACCAACTGAACTTAGTTACATCCAGCTCAAATACAGCTACCAACTGAACTTAGTTACATCCAGCTCAAATACAGCTACCAACTGAACTTAGATACATCCAGCTCAAATACAGCTACCAACTGAACTTAGTTACATCCAGCTCAAATACAGCTACCAACTGAACTTAGTTACATCCAGCTCAAATACAGCTACCAACTGAACTTAGTTACATCCAGCTCAAATACAGCTACCAACTGAAATTAGTTACATCCAGCTCAAATACAGCTACCAACTGAACTTAGTTACATCCAGCTCAAATACAGCTACCAACTGAACTTAGTTACATCCAGCTGAAATACAGCTACCAACTGAACTTAGTTACATCCAGCTCAAATACAGCTACCTACTGAACTTAGTTACATCCAGCTCAAATACAGCTACCAACTGAACTTAGTTACATCCAGCTCAAATACAGCTACCAACTGAACTTAGTTACATCGAGCTCAAATACTGCTACCTACTGAACTTAGTTACATCCAGCTCAAATACAGCTACCAACTGAACTTAGTTACATCGAGCTCAAATACAGCTACCTACTGAACTTAGTTACATCCAGCTCAAATACAGCTACCAACTGAACTTAGTTACATCCAGCTCAAATACAGCTACCTACTGAACTTAGTTACATCCAGCTCAAATACAGCTACCAACTGAACTTAGTTACATCCAGCTCAAATACAGCTACCAACTGAACTTAGT